>NC_043025.1:5777883-5797350 GCF_006345805.1 Octopus sinensis
TATAATAATAATATAATCATAATAATAATAATAATAATAAATAATAAAAGATGCCCTGATGCAGTACCAGGCAGTGGCTCTCATGGCTTCTGATCTTAACTGATTGGAAGTGTTATCATGTACATTGTTTTGTCTTGGTATAAAAGATGGGCTACAGCAAATATTCTGCTCAATACCACAGATTTGCTTGTCAGTTGTTTGACAGTTGTTTGACAACCAGTTGAGCATGTCCCTTAGTGGCTGATGATATGTGCATCTCTGATCACGAGCAGAAGTAGTGGGGGAGCATCATAGCCATGTGTTGAGAGGGATGCTTTGGGGTTTGAATAGTTCACCTCTGGAAATATGGATGGTTCTTTCAACATCCTTAAACAACCCTTATTCGGGGACCGTTTGAGCGGGATGGGCTACTCAACCTGAAGAAAATTCAACTGGGCCCCACCTGCAAGGTCA
This sequence comes from Octopus sinensis, assembly GCF_006345805.1. Lineage (NCBI taxonomy): Eukaryota > Metazoa > Mollusca > Cephalopoda > Octopoda > Octopodidae > Octopus > Octopus sinensis. The sequence continues at coordinate 5,778,337 of NC_043025.1, forward strand.
TGTGCTGTTTATCTTGATATGAGATCACCATGTCGCGCACATATGGTTGTGATGCATGTGCCTGGTGTACCTTTATCAGACGGTAGTCATGATGGGTATATTGGGCTTCGTATATTTAACCCAGTGTCACTTTGATGGCATGAACTGCTCTCTCACTCAATAATAATATAATAATAATAATAATCATAATAATAATAGTAATAATTGTAATAATAATAATAATAATAATAATAATAATAATAATCGTAATAATAATAATAATTAATAATAATCATAATAATAATAATAATAATCATAATAATAATAATAATAATAATCATAATAATAATAATATAATAATAATAATAATAATATAATAATAATCGTAATAATAATAATAATAATAATAATAATAGTAATAATTGTAATAATAATAATAATAATAATCATAATCATAATCATAATAATAATCATAATAATAATAATAATAATAATAATAATAGTAATAATCGTAATAATAATAATAATAATAATAATCATAATCATAATAATAATAATAATAATAATCATAATAATAATAATAATAATAATAATAATAATAATAATAGTAATAATCGTAATAATAATAATAATAATAATATACATTTTTGGTCTTGGTATAAAAGATGGGCTAACAGCAAATATTCTGCTCAATACCACAGATTTGCTTGTCAGTTGTTTGACCTTAACCAGTTGAGCATGTTCCTTAGTGGCTGACGATATGTGCATCTCTGATCTCGAGCAGAAGTAGTGGGGGAGCATCATAGCCATGTGTTGAGAGGTATTCTTTGGGGTTTGAATAATTCACCTCTGGAACATGGGTGGTTCTTTCAACATCCTTAAACAACCCTTATTCAGGGACCTTTTGAGCGGGATGGGCTACTCAACCTGAAGAAAATTCTAACTGGGCCCCACCTGCAAGTCATGTGCTGTTTATCTTGATATGAGATCACCATGTCACGCACATATGGTTGTGATGCATGTGCCTGGTGTACCTTTATCAGATGGGTAGTCATGATGGGTATATTGGGCTTCGTATATTTACCCCAGTGTCACTTTGATGGCATGCACTGCTCTCTCACTCAATATAATACTCATAATAATAATAATAATCATAATAATAATAATAATAATAATAATAATAAATAATAATAATAGTAATAATAATCATATAATAATAATATAATAATAATAATAATAATAATCATAAAATAATAATAATAAATGCCCTGATGCAGTACCAGGCAGTGGCTCTCATGGCTTCTGATCTTAACTGATTGGAAGTGTTATCATGTACATTGTTTTGTCTTGGTATAAAAGATGGGCTACAGCAAATATTCTGCTCAATACCACAGATTTGCTTGTCAGTTGTTTGACCGTAACCAGTTGAGCATGTCCCTTAGTGGCTGACGATATGTGCATCTCTGATCATGAGCAGAAGTAGTGGGGGAGCATCATAGCCATGTGTTGAAAGGGATTCTTTGGGGTTTGAATGATTCACCTCTGGAAACATGGGTGTTTCATTCAACATCCTTAAACAACCCTTATTCAGGGACCTTTTGAGCGGAATGGGTTACTTGACCAGAAGAAAATTCTAACTGGGCCCAACCTGCAATGTGCTGTTTATCTTGATATGAGATCACCATGTCGTGCACATTTGGTTGTGATGCATGTGCCTGGTGCACCCTTATCAGACAGGTAGTCATGATGGGTATATTGGGCTTCGTATATTTTACCCCAGTATCACTTTGATGGCATGCACTGCTCTCTCACTCAATAATAATAATAATAATAATAATAATAATAATAAGTAAATATAAAGACCTGCTAATAGAAATTGAAAAAATGTGGCATCTCAAGGCGACTACAGTACCAGTGATTGTAGGATCTCTAGGAATGATAAAAAAAGGTACTGAAACCTATTTGAAAATGATTCCAGGCTTACCATCCCTACAGGAAGTGCAAAAAATCGTATTAATGGAACAGCTCATGTACTGAGAAGAGCATTATCACTGTGAAAATAACATCCATCAATGAATTTATTTATTTATTAATTTTTAAATACTTATTTTATCTGTGCATTTGCGTGTGTAATCTGGGAATTCATACAATGAGCTTCTCTGCCCTAGGTGTATGGAAAACACTCGGCGAGAAATGGAAGAAAATTTGAAGAAAGAAGGAAAAAACATAATAATAATAATAATAATAATGATGATGATGATAATATTTTAAAAAAAGGATTGACGTAATTCTTCTTCGCCTGTTAAAGGCTTAAAAACTGATGATATTATTCCATCAACGTGAGGACGCTACTTGCTCTCATTCATACTTTACATTTGAATTTCTGAATTTTTATCACTTCTTATTTTGAACTTGACAAAGACAGACATACTGTTGAAATATCGTTCGACTAATAAAATATCTTATAATCGAATCGCACTCTTCGTCTTGACTAATAATAATAATAATAATAATAATAATAATAAGAAGAAGAAGAAGAAGAAGAGCACTCAGAGAGTGCAAACCTCCACCAGGCCAACATCAATGTCATTTCAACGATTAGCCAGGGATAATTTTTAAAATGAAAATATCTGAAATAAACTCTCACAAATAAGAAATACTAAAAATGAACCCGACTGCTCTCAATAATTAAGTAAAAAAACTGGAAATATAATCCTGAATCCGAGTCCAGTACCGGATTGATCCCAAAATCTAATCAGTTTGTGCCAGTCACAAGGCCTAACATCTCTGAAAGTTTCATCCGAATCCATTTTTCAGTTCTTGAGATATCTTATCCATGGACAAACAAACAAATATAACTGAAACAATACCTCCACCTTCGCTAAGGTGAAGGCAATAATAATAATAATAATAATCCTTTCTGTTGACGGCACAAAGCCTGAAATTTTGTAAGGAGGGAACTAGTTCAATTACAGTGTTTCACAGGTACTTCATTTATCGACCCTGAACTGATGAAGGGCAAAGCCCACCTTGGCAGAATTTGAACTCAGAACGTAAGGTCAGATGACGTGCTGCTAAGCATTTTGTCTGGTATGCTAATGCTTCTGCCAGATTGCTGCTTTGATGATGATGATGATGATGATGATGATGGTGGTGGTGATGATGGTGATGATGATGATGATGATGATGGTGGTGGTGGTGGTGGTGGTGATGATGATGATGGTGATGGTGGTGGTGATGATGATGATGATGATGATGATGATGATGATGGTGATGATAATGATGATGATCGTGTATGTCCTTGTGCATGTATGTGTGTTTCTCTGTGATAGTGGTGTGTGTGTGTGTGTGTGTGTGTGCAATGGAGTTTAGTTTGTGTTGTGTGTGCTTGTGTGATGTGGAGGTTCACTTTGTATGTGTTTATATGTATGCGTGTGTGTACATATGGCAGGGTATAGTGTATGTGTGTGTGGGGGGTGAGGTTTATTCTGTGTGTGTATGCGTGTGTCCATGTGCGTGAGTGTGTATGTATCTGTGTGTGTGTGTGTGTATCTTTGTATGTGTGTATTTAAGTGTGTTGTGGGGTTCTACTTGTTCCTTACTAATAATAATAATGATACGAATATAGGTAATTACGGACCTGGCACCCAGCCTAGTGTGGTGAGGTGAAGGTGATGGGGTGGGGGTGGGGGAGGAGGAGGTGGTGGTGATGGCGGAGGTGGTGGAAGAGGTGTAGGGGAGGTGGTGGTGATGGTGGTGAATGTGGTGGTGGTTGAGGAGGAGGTGATGGTGGAAGAGGTGTAGGGGAGGCGATGGCGGTGGTGGTGGTGTGGTGATGGTGGAGGTGATGGTGGATGTAGTGGTGGAGGTGGTGGTGGAGGAGGTGGTGGAGGAGGAGGTGGTGGCAGTGGTGGTAGAGGTGGAGGAGGAGGTGGTGGTGGTGGTGGTAGTAGTAGTAGTAGTAGTAGAAGTGGTAGTGGAGGAGGAGGAAGAGGTGGCGGTTGTGGTGGTTGCATTCAAGTGTTTGGTGATGTGTGGTAATTATGGTGGTTGTGGTGGTGGTGGTAGTGTTTCGTGATGATGCTGTGTAAGTGTGGTAGTGTGTCTTGTGGTGGTGGTGGTGGTGGTATTTAGTGATGCTGGTGGTGATGTGCATGGTGGTTGATAATGTATAGGCTGTAGTTTAGTGTGTGGTGGTGGTAGTGTTAGGAATGTAGAACTATGTTTGATGGTGGTGGTGATGTGTTGATAGCGTATAGGCTGTAGTTGGGTGTGTGGTGGTGGGTTTGGTGGTAGTGTTTAGTGATGGTAGTGATACTGGTATGTGTGACAGTAGTCTGTGGTATTGGTAGTATGTAGGTTGTAGTAGAATGTTTAGTGGCATTTGATGGTGATGGTAGTGTTTGTGGTGTGTGTTGTGGTGGCTGCATGAGTGGTTGTAGTAGTGTGGGATTGTACCAGTTGTAGTAGTATTAGTGGTGGTGTTTGTATGTGTATTTGTGCAGGTGGTAGTGGTCTGCGATGGTGGTAGAGTTGGGGCTATAGTAACATGTGGTATACTCTTTTACTTGTTTCAGTCATTTGACTGCGGCCATGCTGGAGCACCGCCTTTAGTCGAGCAAATCGACCCCAGGACTTATTCTTTGTAAGCCCAGTACTTATTCTATCGGTCTCTTTTGCCGAACCACTAAGTGACGGGGACATAAACACACCAGCATCGGTTGTCGAGCAATGCTAGAGGGACAAACACAGACACACAAACACACACATACATACATATATATATATATATATACACATATATACGACGGGCTTCTTTCAGTTTCCATCTACCAAATCCACTCACAAGGCTTTGGTCGGCCCGAGGCTATAGTAGAAGACACTTGCCCAAGGTGCCATGCAGTGGGACTGAACCCGGAACCATGTGGTTTGTAAGCAAGCTACTTACCACACAGCCACTCCTGCGCCTATGTATGTTTAATAAGTACTGGTGTTCTGCAAATTACAACAACAAAACAGTCTTGCTCATGAAATTAACAGGCTGAGTATTCCACAGTACTCCACAGACATGCAGGGGCATAGTTTCTACCGACCGACAGTGGTGGTTGATGTCATACTGCTATCTGGTGTGTCTTTGTTTTGCAGTGCTTCTCCCCTGTTCACCGAGTTTTGCAATGGCTGAAATGAAGGAACAACCTACTTCCATGAAATTCTGTTTTCTGCTGGAGAAAACGACAGCCGAAACAGTTGTCATGCTTCAAACAGCTTACAAGGATGCTGCCATGAGTGAAACACAAATTTTCAAGTGGTTTTCAAACTTTAGGAATGGTCGATTGTCGCTTGAAGACTAGCATTGTTTAGGGAGACCAGCAACCTCCCAAATGAATGAAAACGCTGCCAAAATTCATGAACCGATTTTGGAGGACCACCACCGAACAATTGATGAACTTGTTGATGTGACTGCTGTTTCCTGGAGCTCCTGCCAATAAATTTTAAGAGGGCACAGGAGTGGCTCTGTAGTAAGTAGCTTGCTTACCAACCACATGGTTCCGGGTTCAGTCCCACTGCGTGGCACCTTGGGCAAGTGTCTTCTACTATAGCCTTGGGCTGACCAAAGCCTTGTGAGTGGATTTGGTAGATGGAAACTGAAAGAAGCCCGTCGTATGTATGTATATGTGCATGTATGTGTTTGTGTGTGTGTGTGTGTGTGTGTCCCAACACCGTTTGACAACCGATACTGGTGTGTTTACGTCCCCGTCACTTAGTGGTTCGGCAAAAAGAAACTGATAGAATAAGTACTAGGCTTACAAAGAATACGTCCTGGGGTCGATTTGCTCGACTAAAGGCGGTGCTCCAGCATGGCCACAGTCAAATGACTGAAACAAGTAAAAGAGGAATTGCGAATGAAAAGCACTGCAGAAAAATTTGTGCCTCGCTTGGCCACATGGTCAGGACAAGTGTACCTTGGACTATATTTATCTATTGTTCATAGCCACAGCAGTTAGTAATGGTGTAAGTAGTGGTGGTTGGTGGTGTTCGTGTTAGTGTTGGGCATACGATGTATGCGAGAGAGAGACTGGTGGTGGTGTTGTTTATTCCCATGGCGACCCTGACTGAACACACCAATAGCAGAAGACAATCCAATCATGACCATACTCTTTACTCTTTTACTTGTTTCAGTCATTTGAATGTGGCCATGCTGGAGCACCGCCTTTAGTCGAGCAAATCGACCCCGGGACTTATTCTTTGTAAGCCCAGTACTTATTGTATCAGTCTCTTTTGCTGAACAACTAAGTGATGGGGACGTAAACACACCAGCATCGGTTGTCAAGCAATGCTAGGGGGACAAACACAGACACACATACATATATATTGTACATATATACGACGGGCTTCTTTCAGTTTCCGTCTACCAAATCCACTCACAAGGCTTTGGTCGGCCCTGGGCTATAGCAGAAGACACTTGCCCAAGATGCCACGAAGTGGGACTGAACCCAGAACCATGTGGTTGGTTAGCAAGCTACTTACCACACAGCCACTCCTGCGCCTGTATATACAATGTGCTATATTTAGACAGTCAGATAAACAAAAACACGAAAAATCCAGTTGCTATTTCTAGCAGGTACATTGACCCCACGGAGGCGCTACCTCCTTGGCTTCAAGTCTGCAGCTTCTGGGTGGCCGCAGTAGACGCACAGACAGGCAGACGGAAGCACTCAGAGCATCACGGCTAATGCACATCTGCACTTATTATTATTCGCAGTGTGCATCGCAGCAAAGTGTTTGGGTTTGAAGATGTTATTGATGTTGCAGCCATTGTTTGGTCTGGACAAAAATCGTCAGAAGCGTGTGTGTGTGTGCATACGTGTGTGTGTGTGTGTGTGTGCATACGTGTGTGTGTGTGTGTGTGTGTGTGTTTCTGTGTGCCTCTGTGTGCCTCTGTGTGTGTGTGTGTGTTTGTGTATGTGTGTGTTTGTATATGTGTGCATACGTGTGCGTGTTTATGTGTGTGCCTCTGTGTTTGTGTGTTTGTGTATGTGTGTTTGTATGGGTGTACATGTTTGTGTGTGCCTCTGTGTGTGTGTGTGTGTTTGTGTATGTGTGTGTTTGTGTGTGCCTCTGTGTGTGTGTGTGTGTGTGTGTATGTGTGTGTTCGTATGGGTGTGCATGTTTGTGTGTGTGTGTGTGCGTTTGTGCATATGTGTACCTGTTTATGTGTATGTGTGTGCCTTTGTGTGTGTGTGTGTTTGTATGGGTGTGCATGTTTGTGTGTGTGTGTGCATTTGTCTGTTTGTGCATACGTGTGTGTGTTTATGTGTGCATGTGTACATGCTTGTGCATATGTGCATATGTGTGTATATGTGCGTGTGTGTGTGTTCACGTTTGTGTGCATCGTTTCCTGTTTCACTTAAAATATATATATTCTCGAAGGCGGATAGGCATCGACAGCTAGCAGGCCATGCTACACCAGACTGATGATGAGCAATGACTCTGAAACTAGTCTCTGGATGCTGGCTTTGCTGGGTGGAGATGCTTGTCTCCACTTTGAAAACATAAGGACATAGGAAATGTATCAAGTCCAACAGGAAACAGTGCTTCCTTGGGCTAAATAACAGTAGCATTCTTCCCTTTTATGGGACTGTCACATTAAGTTGTGCTACTACTGCATAAATCTCTCTGAAAGATTTAGAAATATATCATTTCAAGTTATGAGGGGTTGTATAGGTGCTTAATCCAGAATTCTGTCTCAAAAACTTGCTGTATTTTAATAATCAAATATTATTAGAAATTGTATAAAGGAGTGGCTGTGTGGTAAGTAGCTTGCTTACCAACCACATGGCTCCAGGTTCAGTCCCACTGTGTGGCACCTTGGGCAAGTGTCTTCTGCTATAGCCTCAGGCCAACCAAAGCCTTGTGAGTGGATTTGGTAGACAGAAACTGAAAGAAGCCCTTCGTATATATGTATATGTGTATATGTATATATATATATATATATAGGCACAGGAGTGGCTGTGTGGTAAGTAGCTTGTTTACCAACCACATGGCTCCAGGTTCAGTCCCACTGTGTGGCACCTTGGGCAAGTGTCTTCTGCTATAGCCTCAGGCCAACCAAAGCCTTGTGAGTGGATTTGGTAGACGGAAACTGAAAGAAGCCCGTCGTATATATGTATATGCATATATATATATGTGTGTGAGTGTGTTTGTGTATCTGTGTTTGTCCCCCCAACATCGCTTGGCAACCGATGCTTGTGTGTTTAAGTCCCCCGTAACTTAGCGGTTCAGCAAAAGAATCCGATAGAATAATTACTAGTCTTGCAAAGAATAAGTCCTGGGGTCGATTTGCTCGACTAAAGGCAGTGCTCCATCATGGCCGCAGTCAAATGACTGAGACAAGTAAAAAAAAATATATATATATATATATTTACGAAGTCTAGACAGATATCTTCAGCTAGCAGGCCTCTGCTACTCTAGACCGATGATGGGCAAAAACCCTGAAACATGCGTGTCTCTAGATGCAGGCCTAGCTGTTGGGGGTATTTGTCTCCCCTTCGTAAATATATAAGGACACAGGAAATGTGTCAAGGCCAACAGGAAGCATCGATGCTTCCTAGGGCTAAACAGCGGTGGTGTAATTCCCTTACTGTCACGTTAAGTTGACAGTATACAATCGCTCTATCGCTCCACCACTGTACATATCTCTATGGGAGATATTTAGAAATTTAATATTTCTCATCTTATTATATTTTATCTTATACTTGTTTCAGTCATTAGATTGCAGCCATGCTGGAGCACCGCCTTGGGCAATTTTGTTTAGTCGAATGAATCGACCCAAGGACTTATTCTGTTGGTCTCTATTGCTGATCTGCTAAAGACACACACATACATATATATATATACATACATACATATATATACACATACATACATACATATATATACACATACATACATACATATATATACACATACATACATACATATATATACATACATACATATATATATATATACACATACATACATATATATACACATACATACATACATATATATACACATACATACATACATATATATACATATACATACATACATATATATACATATACATACATACTATATATATATATATATATATATATATACATACATACATACATACATATATATATATATATATAAGGCGAGCTGGCAGAATTGTTAGCACGCCGGGCGAAATGCTTAGCAGTATTTCGTCTGCTGCTACGTTCTGAGTTCAAATTCTGCAGAGGTCGACTTTGCCTTTCATCCTTTCGGGGTAGATTAAATAAGTACCAGTTATGCACTGGGGTCAATATAATCGACTTAATCCGAAATAATGGCGGTGCCCCAGCATGGCCACAGCTTTTGAGCTGAAACTAGATGAAATGAAAAAAAATATATACATACATACAACAGGATTCTTTCAGTTTCCGTCTACCAAATCCACTCACAAGGCTTTGGTCGGCTTGAGGCTATATTAGAAGACACTTGCCCAAGGTACCATGCAGTGAGACTGAACCTGGAACCATGTGATTGGTAAGCAAGCTTCTTACCCACAGCCATGCCTGCACCTATACATACATACATACGCACATACAAACACACTGTAACAAACACACATACACAATCTATGTTCAGACAAACCTATGCACACACATACACACCTACACATAAACCCACACACTCACACACCGGCACACTTACACACACACACACACAGTATTACATACACACATACATACAAACACATCTCACCTACATACACAATCTGAGTACAGAGAAACCTATACACACACACACACATATATACAAACATATATATACACACATATCCGAGGTCGACTTTGCCTTTCATCCTCTCGGGGTCGATAAATAAAGTACCAGTTTCGCACTGGGTCGATGTAATTGACCTAATCCCTTTGTCTGCCCTTGTTTGTCCCCTCTATGTTTAGCCCCTTGAGGGCAGTAAAGAAATATATATATATATATATATATAAAGGGTAAGGGGTAAAGACCCCCTTCGGTCATGAATGACCATGGGATTGCACCTAGAAAGTTACCCTTCTAGACACAAGTCCGGGCAAGGTTGTTTATGGAAGGCCAGCAGTCGCCCATGCATACCGGCCTCCCCTCTCCACACCACCAGTGTTATCCAAGGGAAAGACAAAGGTCGATACAGCTTGGCACCAGTGACGTCGCAACTCATTTCTACAGCTGAGTGAACTGGAGCAACGTGAAATAAAGTGCCTTGCTCAAGAACACAACACGCAGCCCGGTCCGGGATTCGAGCTCACAACCTCACGATCGTAAGCTCGACGCTCTAACCACTGAGCCATGCGCCTTCACTATATATATATATATATATATATATATATAAAACAAATATAAGAGAGTGGTCAATATATTGCTCACTCTAGCACCAGTTAATCCAAAAGGTTTCAACCACGAAGATACATGTTTCCCATGAAAGCCAGTACGACTGTTAGCTCACACGGACAGGGCAAGTAAAAAATAACAAAAATACAGATTATTTTGGGACAATTGTTTCGCTATTAATGAATTAAATGTAATATTACTTACAAAAAATCCATCTGTAGCTCGTCAGCCAAGACTATCTGGATGAAATCCACTCAATCACACGCCAGATTTTACCATAACGATAAATACGCGTGTGGTTCAATTGATTACATCCGACGTTATAATTCAAATGCCCCAACCAACAGCGCGCCAAACTTTCACGGAAAACAAATACACCATTTAGAAATAAATGCAGCATAATATAATTAATTAATAAGGGTGAGAGAATTAGATACTAATTTAATAGTATATTTATTCAACACCAAGTGGCCTAGTGCTACGAGAAACCTGGATTATTATAATATTATAACATATTACAATACTTTTACAAAACAAATATAAGAGAGTGGTCAATATATTGCTCACTCTAGCACCAGTTAATCCAAAAGGTTTCAACCACGAAGATACATGTTCCCATGAAAGCCAGTACGACTGTTAGCTCACACGGACGGGGCAAGTAAAAAATAACAAAAATACAGATTATTTTGGGACAATTGTTTCGCTATTAATGAATTAAATGTAATATTACTTACAAAAAAATCCATCTGTAGCTCGTCAGCCAGACTATCTGGATGAAATCCACTCAATCACACGCCAGATTTTACCATAACGATAAATACGCGTGTGGTTCAATTGATTACATCCGACGTTAAATTCAAATGCCCCAACCAACAGCGCGCCAAACTTTCACGGAAAACAAATATTGACCACTCTCTATATTTGTTTTGTAAAAGTATTGTAATATGTTATAAAATATTATAATAATCCAGGTTTCTCGTAGCACTAGGCCACTTGGTGTTGAATAAATATACTATTAAATTAGTATCTAATTCTCTCACCCTTATTAATTAATTATAATTATGCTGCATTTATTTCTAAATGCTGTATTTGTTTTCCGTGTGAAAGTTTGGCGCGCTGTTGGTTGGGGCATTTGAATTATAACGTCGGATGTAATCAATTGAACCACACGCGTATTTATCGTTATGGTAAAATCTGGCGTGTGATTGAGTGGATTTCATCCAGATAGTCTTGGCTGACGAGCTACAGATGGATTTTTTTGTAAGTAATATTACATTTAATTCATTAATAGCGAAACAATTGTCCCAAAATAATCTGTATTTTTGTTATTTTTTACTTGCCCTGTCCGTGTGAGCTAACAGTCGTACTGGCTTTCATGGGAAACATGTATCTTCGTGGTTGAAACCTTTTGGATTAACTGGTGCTAGAGTGAGCAATATATGACCACTCTCTTATATTTGTTTTGTAAAAGTATTGTAATATGTTATAAAATATTATAATAATCCAGGTTTCTCGTAGCACTAGGCCACTTGGTGTTGAATAAATATACTATTAAATTAGTATCTAATTCTCTCACCCTTATTAATTAATTATAATTATGCTGCATTTATTTCTAAATGCTGTATTTGTTTTCCGTGAAAGTTTGGCGCGCTGTTGGTTGGGGCATTGAATTATAACGTCGGATGTAATCAATTGAACCACACGCGTATTTATCGTTATGGTAAAATCTGGCGTGTGATTGAGTGGATTTCATCCAGATAGTCTTGGCTGACGAGCTACAGATGGATTTTTTTGTAAGTAATATTACATTTAATTCATTAATAGCGAAACAATGTCGTCCCAAATAATCTGTATTTTTGTTATTTTTTACTTGCCCTGTCCGTGTGAGCTAACAGTCGTACTGGCTTTCATGGGAAACATGTATCTTCGTGGTGTTGAAACCTTTTGGATTAACTGGTGCTATGTGAGCATATATTGACCACTCTCTTATTTGTTTTGTAAAAGTATTGTAATATGTTATAAAATATTATAATAATCCAGGTTCTTCTCGTAGCACTAGGCCACTTGGTGTTGAATAAATATACTATTAAATTAGTATCTAATTCTCTCACCCTTATTAATTAATTATAATTATGCTGCATTTATTTCTAAATGCTGTATTTGTTTTCCGTGAAAGTTTGGCGCGCTGTTGGTTGGGGCATTTGAATTATAACGTCGGATGTAATCAATTGAACCACACGCGTATTTATCGTTATGGTAAAATCTGGCGTGTGATTGAGTGGATTTCATCCAGATAGTCTTGGCTGACGAGCTACAGATGGATTTTTTTGTAAGTAATATTACATTTAATTCATTAATAGCGAAACAATTGTCCCAAAATAATCTGTATTATTGTTTTTTTTACTTGCCCTGTCCGTGTGAGCTAACAGTCGTACTGGCTTTCATGGGAAACATGTATCTTCGTGGTTGAAACCTTTTGGATTAACTGGTGCTAGAGTGAGCAATATATTGACCACTCTCTTATATTTGTTTTGTAAAAGTATTGTAATATGTTATAAAATATTATAATAATCCAGGTTTCTCGTAGCACTAGGCCACTTGGTGTTGAATAAATATACTATTAATTAGTATCTAATTCTCTCACCCTATTAATTAATTATAATTATGCTGCATTTATTTCTAAATGCTGTATTTGTTTTCCGTGAAAGTTTGGCGCGCTGTTGGTTGGGGCATTTGAATTATAACGTCGGATGTAATCAATTGAACCACACGCGTATTTATCGTTATGGTAAAAAATCTGGCGTGTGATTGAGTGGATTTCATCCAGATAGTCTTGGCTGACGAGCTACAGATGGATTTTTTTGTAAGTAATATTACATTAATTCATTAATAGCGAAACAATTGTCCCAAAATAATCTGTATTTTTGTTATTTTTTACTTGCCCGGTCCGGTGAGCTAACAGTCGTACTGGCTTTCATGGGAAACATGTATCTTCGTGGTTGAAACCTTTTGGATTAACTGGTGCTAGAGTGAGCAATATATTGACCACTCTCTTATATTGTTTTGTAAAAGTATTGTAATATGTTATAAAATATTATAATAATCCAGGTTTCTCGTAGCACTAGGCCACTTGGTGTTGAATAAATATACTATTAAATTAGTATCTAATTCTCTCACCCTTATTAATTAATTATATATATATATATACACACACATAACTAATGTAGGATAAAAATTTTTTCGGGAAAAAAATTTTATCAATGGCCAGCATATCAAAAAATACCTTTAAAGGTTAAATTTATAAATAATTTACAAAATAAGGGCAAAAGAAAAATTCTAATGCCAAATATGCTGAAAAAAAAGGCAAAAATTGTCAATTAACCATTATAATTTAACGTAAGGGGGTATTCGCCATCTGAATGTGGCTAGCCACTGGGGGTGGGGGGTGTTACTGATGCTTTTAGCCCCTTGCAAACAACACAAGGACACTGAGATAGTGTCTAAAGTCCTTCTGGTGATGTTGATCGCCTGGGGCTAAAAGCATCAGTAACACCCCCCACCCCCAGTGGCTAGCCACATTCAGATGGCGAATACCCCCTTACATTGTCGAGCGGTTACTGTTTATATCTCATTCAGAGATTTATTATTGTTTTCATTATAATTTATGCGTCTCGAAACAAACCGATAGAAATTTCTAAAAAATCCATTATTACCGTATTGGTCCCAATTTCGGGGTTAATTCATAAGAATTTTCCCTTCTTCAGTGATAAATACGTGAGATACACATATATAGAAACCCTTTTACATATTCACATATAAACATACACACGGATGTACACACACACACACACACACACACACACACAACACTTATAACACAGACCCCCTTTCTCCTAATATCCCCACCCCAGTGTTGAAACCTTCACACCCCACCTTCACAACCATCATTACCACCATCATCATAAGTCCACTGTTACCGCCACCTCAACCACCAATTTGACAGCACGACAAAACCCCACCACCACCACACTATAGTCAACACAACAACAACCATCATTACCCCCCCCCCATCACTGCTCTACCACAACCACTACCTGCACCACAACACAAACACACCACCACCACTGCCACCACAACAATCACCACCACCACCCCACCACCAGTACTACTTATGAGACAACCACCACCACCATCACCACCACACTGACACCACAACAATTACCAACGCCACCACCACCACCACCGCAACAATCACCACCACCACCACAACGACAATCACCACAACAACACTCACCACTACCACTGCTAGTACTACTTACAAGACAACCACCACCACTCCACTACCACCACAACAATCACCAACATCACCACCACCACCACTGCTGCAAACACAACAATCACCCCAACCACCACCACCACCACCACCACCACCACCGCCAACACCACCCTCACCACCGGCATCACAACAATCACCAACATTACCACACACACACACACACACACACACATGCAGAGAAAGGCCATGAAACAGAAGAATATTTACCTGCTTGAACAATCTCACAGTTTTCAAGTCCGGGTATAGTACGTGCTAATTCTAGTTGAAATATTTCTGGCATCGTACAGGAGATGCCGCTTGGGTAAATAATGGCTGAGTCTAAACCTGGGGAAACAGACAGGATGAGAGAAGGGAGAGAGAGAGAGAGAGAGTCAGAGAGAGAGAGAGAGAGACAGACAGACAGACAGAGAAACAAAAGGAAAAAACCCCCCAAAAAAAACCATGTAAAATCATTTTGCGATAAATGAAATGGAAGGGAAGAAAAAGAAAATTAATAAACAATAAATGGGGTAGATTGGAAAAAAACGCTTAAGAAAATGGAATATGAAAGGGTTTTAGGGTTAAAACAACGTTGGAAATATTTATATGTTAATTACACTCAGGTGTAGCTGTGTGGTTAAGAAGCTGGCTGTGTAATGAGATTGTTTTGGGTTCAGTTCTACAGTGTGGTACCTTGGATTAGAAGCCTTGTGAATGAATTTGCTGGACAGAAACCGAAAGAAGCCTGGCATAAATAGATATATCAATAGGCACAGGAGTGGCTGTGTGGTAAGTAGCTTGCTTACCAACCACATGGTTCCGGGTTCAGTCCCACTGCGTGACACCTTGGGCAAGTGTCTTCTACTATAGCCTCGGGCCGACCAAAGCCTTGTGAGTGGATTTGGTAGACGGAAACTGAAGAAGCCCGTCTATATATGTATATATATAGGCGCAGGAGTGGCGGCTGTGGTGGTAAGTAGCTTGCTTACCAACCTCATGGTTCCGGTTCAGTCCCACAGCGTGGCACCTTGGGCAAGTGTCTTCTACTATGCCTCGGGCCGACCAAAGCATTGTGATGGATTTGGTAGACAAACTGAAAGAAGCCCGTCGTATATATGTATATATATATATAATATATAGGCGCAGGAGTGGTGTGTGGTAAGTAGCTTGCTTACCAACCTAATGGTTCCGGGTTCGTCCCACTGCGTGGCACCTTGGGCAAGTGTTCTTCTACTATAGCTTCGGCCGACCAAAGCTTGTGACTGGATTTGGTAGACGGAAACTGAAAGAAGCCCGTCGTATATATGTAATATATATATATATATAGGCGCAGGAGTGGCTGTGTGGTAAGTAGCTTGCTTACCAACCTCATGGTTCCGGGTTCAGTCCCACAGCGTGACACCTTGGCAAGTGTCTTCTACATAGCCTCGGGCCGACCAAAGCGTTTGTGAGTGGATTTGGTTAGACGAGAACTGAAAGAAGCCCGTCATATATATGTATATATATATATATGTATGTGTGTGTGTTGTGTGTCTGTGTTTGTCCCCCTAGCATTGTTTGGACAACCGATGCTAGTGTGTTTATGTCCCCGTTACTTAGCGGTTCGGCAAAAGAGACCGAGAATAAGTACTGGGCTTACAAAAGAATAAGTCCCCGGGGTCGAGTTGCTCGATTAAAGGCAGTTGCTCACAGCATGGCCGCAGTGAGTGAAAATGACTGAAACAAGAAAAAAAAAAGAAAAAATATCTATATCTATCTATATCTATATATCTATATATATAAAACTCAACTTGTGTGTCTGTGTGTTTAACTTCCCGGCACATCTCCTAGCCAACAAATCGTAGAATCACCAAAAATGGGTCACTTAAAGTTTAGGCGAATGAAAATTGAACTGCGCTATTTCTGTTCCGAAATTCATCTCGCAAAGTGCAAAAATCGATAATGTGTTTGTTTAGGCCTTATCCCATGCATTGAATAGTGAACTTTACTCAGTCAGCTGTTTGACGTGAACTGTGTTCACCATGCGTGCAGCATGCGTAAATTGCATGAAAAATAAAAAATCAGATATAAAAACGAATCGCCGTAAAACTTGTAGAAATTCGGCAAAGAAATGAATTTTCGGGATGTAGCCTGGAGGGTTTTTTCGTATTAATCGTTTGGACTTTGTGAACACATACCAATTGTTTTCATAACATTATTAACGCTTTGAATTAAATGTGACCATTTTGCGTTGAGTCTGCAGTTTGAATCACTTTAACCCTTTCATTACCAAACCCGGCTGAAACCGCCTCTGGCTCTGTAGCACAAATGCCTTGTTTTCATAAGTTTTGAATTAAAATCTTCCACCAAACCTTAGTCACAATTTATGTTCCTAACACTAGCTGAATGATAACTAAGTTATTTTACTAAATTCTTTGTTATATTTAAAGTAATTGAAAGAAACACAGAGCATCTCAAAATATATACAGTAACGAAGGGGTTAACCAAATTTTAGCAGGCCGGATTTTTGATCATCACAATACATCGCCAGTGACTCCTTGAAACTCTCCCCTGAAATCCCCGTTGAGAAATCTATATATATAAAACTCAACTTGTGTGTCTGTGTGTGTATCTGTGTGTGTGTCTGTATGTTCAACATTGGATCTACCAAGTTTCATCATTAAGGATAGAAAGTAGTGCGTAGCAAATCTATATATATAAAGCTGAAGTTGTCTGTGTGTGTGGCAGGTTTGGTAGCCTACAACTAACACTATCTCCTTGGTGTCTTGTGTTGAACGTTAAGCAATGTATTATAACTTACCTTCAGGTTCAAGCCATACTGGGTGGCTTTTGGGGCCAAATCTCATGATTTTTGCTTCAAAGGATGGACAATACCTTGAAAGACAACAACAACAGCAATAAGAACAATTCTCTTTTACTCTTTTTACTTGTTTCAGTCATTTGACTGTGGCCATGCTGGAGCACCGCCTTTAATCAAGCAACTCGACCCCGGGACTTATTCTTTTGTAAGCCCAGTACTTATTCTATCGGTCTCTTTTGCTGAACCGCTATGTGACAGGGACATAAACACACCAGCATCGGTTGTCAAGCAATGCTAGGGGGACAAACACAGACACACAAACATACATGCACACACGCATATATATATATATATCTACATATATACGACAGGCTGCTTTCAGTTTCCGTCTACCAAATCCACTCACAAGGCTTTGGTCGGCCCGGGGCTATAGTAGAAGACACTTGCCCAAGATGCCACGCAGTGGGACTGAACCCGGAACCATGTGGTTGGTAAACAAGCTACTTACCACACAGCCACTCCTGCGCCTATAATATTGCTTATAATACTGGCACAAGTTCAGAAAATTAGGGGAAGGAGTTTGTCAATTAATAGGACCCTAGAGTTTGTAACCCTGATGATATGAAGGACTAAGAAGTACACTGGGTCAGGATTAAGTAATCTTCACAGAAACACATGTAAGAATCCGTTCTTTTATTGGCCACAAGGGCTAATATAGACAAACATAAAATGACATGGAACAGCATAAAAGACAACACAAGACGATACAAAGGGTTTTACAGTGTGTAAATATTAAAAAAACAATAAAAATGAAACAAAGTAAAACTCCCAATAGAGGGAGGTGATTTAAAATATATAATAGAGAAACAATTCTTAACCCTTTTGATACCAACCCAGCTGAAACCACTTCTGGCTCTGTAGTACAAATGTCTTGTTTTCATAAGTTTTGAATTAAAATCTTCCACCAAACCTTAGTCACAATTTATGTTCCTAACACTAGCTGAATGATAACCAAGTTATTTTACTAAATTCTTTGTTATATTTAAAATTAATTGAAAGAAACACAGAACATCTCAACAGAAATATGTTAACAAAAGGGTTAAAGTCACCATGATAATTTTTAACCCTTTTGATACCAACCTGGCTGTAACCACCTCTGGCTCTGTAGGACAAATGTCTTGTTTTCATAAGTTTTGAATTAAAATCTTCCACCAAACCTTAGTCACAATTTATGTTCCTAACACTAGCTTAATGATAACTAAGTTATTTTACTAAATTCTTTGTTATATTTAAAATTAATTGAAAGAAACACAGAGCATCTCAAAATAAATACAGTAATGAAAGGGTTAAGGCTACTTGTGGAAAACCCACAAAAGCCATGGGTGCCTGACCAAAAAGGCAAGAGCCCTTCTTGTATTTTTCCCTGGCACATGCTCAAAATGGGTCCTTACACACTGGCCCTTTTTCCAACATTCACCAACCTTTCAACAAATTTGCTAGAAGGCAACACTTCCCTCTCCAC
>NC_043025.1:5802450-5814950 GCF_006345805.1 Octopus sinensis
TATATACGACAGGCTTCTTTCTGTTTCTATCTACCAAATCCACTCACAAGGCTTTGGTCGGCCCGAGGCTATAGTAGAAGACACTTGCCCAAGATGCCACGCAGTGGGACTGAACCCGGAACCATGTGGTTCGTAAGCAAGCTACTTACCACACAGCCACTCCTGCGCCTTATTATTATTATTATTATTATTATTATTATTATTATTATTATATTATTATTACCATTTATGGTTTCTTTTCATTATAACTTTATTTCAGCTGCCTTAGTACCGAGCATCCTCCAGGGGCCAAGAGTAGCAAGGGCTCTTTTGTTTTTCTATGCATGGTTAAATTATCACCACATTTATTCCATTTTAGATGAAGAGTGTTTTCTGTAGTATATGGGCTGTACCCATCAAGGTTACCTTTTGTAGTTCACAGAAATTGGAGTCACCAGGCAATTACTTAATATACTTCTCAGCACCCTTCTTTATCATTCCCAACGCACCAATTACCACTGGTATTATTGTAGTACTAAGCTTCGGTATTTTTGTGATTTCAATTTGGAGATCTTTATAGTGAGATAGCTTCTTGTATTCTTTTCTTGAGACATTTTGATCTTGCGGGACACACATATCTATTAACAGACAAGTTCCCCTGTTGTGGTCCTTGATCACAATGTCTGGTCAATTGGAGTCAATTTTTCTGTCTGTTTGTATTGCGTAGTTCCAAATTATTATTATCATCCTTATTATCATTATTATAATCTGCAGAGGTCGACTTTGCTTTCATCCTTTTGGAGTCAATTAAATAAGTACCAGTTACGCACTGGGGTCGATGTAATTGACTTAATCCACTCCCCCAAGCTGCCTTTGAGGCATATTATTATTACTATTATTATTATTACTATTATTATTATTACTATTATTATTATTACTATTATTATTATTACTATTATTATTGTTATCTGCTGAGGTTGACTTTGCCTTTCATCCTTTTGGGGTTGATGAATTAAGTACCAGTTATAATCTGGGGGGTTGATGTAATTGACTAGACCCCCACCAAATTTCAGGCCTTGTATCTACAGCAGAAAGGACTATTATCATCATCATCATCATCATCATCATCATCATCATTATTATCATTGCCTTTGCACAGCTTCTAACGCTGGAGATGTACTACGGTGTCAGCTGTTCACTACCAGTGAACTAAGGTAACACCTCTTATTTTTCGAGCACCTTCTGAAGTATTCGAGTGGTTCCAAGCAGTGTTTTTCTGCAAGTGCTCCACCCTTATTGCAGCCCCTATTTGTTCCATGTACTTCTCAAGATTTTTACTCACTGTTCCCAGGGCTCTGATAATTATTGGTACTACTGCCACCTTTTTCATCGACCACAACTGCTTAACCTCCCAAGCTAACCTATCATATCTCTCAACTTTTCTTTCTTCCTTATCGCATACCTTGTTGTCAGCTGGGCATCCTATATCTATGATCCAGCATTGTTTGCTTTCCTTCTCAATTAAGACTATGTCTGGCTTCCTACTCTCTATCTCATTATCATTATTATTATTATTATTATTATTATTATTATTATTATTGTTATCATTTGAACGTATGTTCTAAGTTCAAATTCTGCTGAGATTGAATTTGCCTTTCATTCTTGCGGGGCTGATAAAATAAGTACCAGCTGAATAATGGGATCAATATAATTGACAACTCTCCCTTAATATTGCTGGCCACCACCACCACCACCATCGTCATCATCATCATCTTCAAAGGATAGAATTTTAGTCACATTCAAGCAGCATAAAAATACCTAGTGGTATTTCTGGCATTGTGCATTCTGAGTTCAAATCCCAAATTTGCCTTTTATCCTCCTGAGATCAATGAAATAAAGTGCCTACCAAATACCATATTTGATGCTAGTGACTAAACTACAACCCTTCGCTAAATTTATGATTTGATACCTATTTTTGAAGTAACCATTATCATTATTATTATTATTATTATTAAAATTTTTTTTTTATCTTCTTCCTTCAAATTTTTTTCCGTTTCTCGCCGAGTGTTTTCCGTACACCTAGGGCAGAGAAGCTCATTGTATGCATTTCCAGATTACACACGCAAATTCACATGTAAAATATGTATTTAAAAAAATTTATAAATAGATAAATTCATGAATGGATGTTGTTTTCACAGTGATAATGCTCTTCTCAGTACATGAGTCGTTCCAGTTAACATGATTTTTTGCACTTCCTGTAGGGATGGTAAGCCTGGTATCATTTTCAAGTATTATTATTATTATTATTATTATTATTATTGAGTGAGAGAGCAGTTCATGCCATCAAAGTGACACTGGGGTAAAATATACGAAGCCCAATATACCCATCATGACTACCCGTCTGATAAGGGTACACCAGGCACATGCATCACAACCATATGTGCGCGACATGGTGATCTCATATCAAGATAAACAGCACATGACCTTGCAGGTGGGGGCCCAGTTAGAATTTTCTTCAGGTTGAGTAGCCCATCCTGCTCAAAAGGTCCCTGAATAAGGGTTGTTTAAGGATGTTGAAAGAACCACCCATGTTTCCAGAGGTGAATTATTCAAGTCCCAAAGAATCCCTCTCAACACATGGCTATGATGCTCCCCCACTATTTCTGCTCATGATCAGAGATGCACATATTGTCAGCCACTAAGGGACATGCTCAACTGGTTAAGGTCAAACAACTGACAAGCAAATCTGTGGTATTGAGCAGAATATTTGCTGTAGCCCATCTTTTATACCAAGACAAAACAATGTACATGATAACACTTCCAATCAGTTAAGATCAGAAGCCATGAGAGCCACTGCCTGGTACTATTATTATTATTATTATTATTATTATTATTATTATTATCATCATATTGCATCAGTTTTTAATCTGATTTTCCATTCAGGTATTGTTTGGACGGGATCCATGTCAAACAACACATTTCCATTCATTGTGGCCCTTTGACAGGCTCAACATCCTGAGGTCAGGTCTCAGTCCTTCTGCCTGATTGTTCTTTCATCTTCCTTTTCTGTACATTCCTTCCAGTTGAATCTTTGTACACCTTTCACACCCAACAATAATTTTTCCTACACATCAACATTCTATACCTGGTACAGCCATTAAAGTCTTGAAATGAATGCTTTGGGGTATCTCTGTACCCTGAATTCAAACCCTGCTGAGGCCCAGTTAGAATTTTCTTCAGGTCGAGTAGTCTATCCCGCTCAAAGGTCCCTGAATAAGGTTTGTTTAAGGTTTGTTTAGGGATGTTTAAGGATGTTTAAGGTTTGTTTAAGGTTACATCTAATCCTTTCAGAGGGTGATATAAAACTACCAATCCAAGGTGATGAACTGGTAGAACCGTTTGAGGGTCAGAAATGATGATGTCTTGTGATATCTGATCTGACTCTTTCCGTTCTGAGTTCAAATCCTACCAAGGTCAACATTGCAGTTTATCCATTCAGGATCAATAAAAAGTACTACATAAGGGTGGTGGGTTGATGGTCAGGCAAGGTGAGGGTTTGTGGCATCTCTTCTGGCTTTAGTGTCACGAGTTCAAATCTGGCCAAGGTCAACGTTGCCGTCTTGTCCTTTTAGAGTCGATTTTCTAACAACAAAACCTGTGAAGACTCAGGAATCAAGATGTATCAACCAAAGTTGGTAGTCTTTCCCTTGGATGAACATCGGTGCATATAGAAAGGAAACGTGCATACATGGATAAAAGGTAGCCTTCTTCACAGGCATTGTGTCCAGGCCTGCGCATAGATATGGGGATACAGCATTTTTAACTGCCATATTTGATGGCATATAACACTCTTATACTCTTTTACTTGTTTCAGTCATTTGACTGTGGCCATGCTGGAGCACCGCCTTTAGTCGAGCAAATCGACCCCGGGACTTATTCTTTTGTAAGCCTAGTACTTATTCTATCGGTCGCTTTTGCCGAACCGCTAAGTGACGGGGACGTAAACACACCAGCATCGGTTGTCAAGCATTGCTAGGGGGACAAACACACACACATATACATATACATATATATATATATCACGTAATCACGTGACCGACCAGACCATCAGATGTAGTTACACATCGCTGGTCACAATGCGTTCACATTGTTTTAGCCTTCGAATGACGCCACTCCGCTGGCTAAGCGAGCAGGCCGATATATATATATATATATATACATATATACGACAGGCTTCTTTCAGTTTCCGTCTACCAAATCCACTCACAAGGCATTGGTTGGCCTGGGGCTATAGCAGAAGACACTTGCTCAAGATGCCACGCAGTGGGACTGAACTCGGAACCATGTGGTTGGTTAGCAAGCTACTTACCACACAGCCACTCCTGCGCCTAACAAATACATTTTTCAAAGAAAAAATCTAAAAAAATTTTTTTAAATGGCCCCGAATCTTATATGTGAAGTTGGGGCTTCTGTAAGTTTTAATGCATTAAAGACACTTTTCTTGAATATGCACTGCTTAAATTGGAGTGTTTCAAAAATTGTCACTGCACCTTTTATGTGATCAAAAATGGGACTTATGTATTTTTGGTAAAGAGCTGTCATGATTTAAATGGCCACCTCAATAGAAGTAGGAAGAGGTGCTTGCAATGATGGTGGTAGCAGTAGCCTTGATATTGTAAACAGCCAGGTCCGCGCCCCCAAATTATTTTGAAACACAAAAATTGCAAAAACAAAACACCAGACAATGTAACTAACAAACAAACAGAGAGAGATCTTCAAGATTACGCACAGTTGTTGTTCAATGGAAGAACACACAGAAAAAAATGAAACATGGACATTCATAAAAATAGCATTAAAGGCATTAATTTGAATGGAAAATCCACTTCATACAATGATGGCAATTACAATCATATTCTGTCTTTTGCAAATACTGGGTGGCAGAAGTGACTCAACTTGAGCCAGCATAAAAAAAAGAGAGAAGGAATGGTTGAGTTACATTACAAATGACAATACCTCCTTGCCCCATCGAATTCATACAGGAAACAGTGAAAAAAAGATGACATATCTCTACTTTAAAACAAAGAAGCATTTGGAGTTTTAAATTCTACTGTCTTTGGCTCTTGTCACCAATAAAAGAAATTATTATTATTATTATTATCATTATTATTATTATTATCATTATTATTATCATTATTATTATTATTATCATTATTATTCTATGTTTGACTTTTGCTTTATATTTGTACAAGTTGGCTCCAAGTTTCACCCAGAGACCTCAAGAGACAACAGGTTGGAAGTTCATGTTGTTGTTATGCCTAGGGTGCCATATATTTGGGTTTTTAAAAAATTTTTTGGTGTTGTACTAGTGAATGACTAAAACATAGAAAGTATTTTGCGTAGGATATGAGCAGTTTCCATGAGCACTATCTTTTGAATTTCTGCCATTTTGGGGTTTCCTGGTATCTGAGTTAGGTAGCAATCAGCCCCTTTTGCTATCATTCCCAGGGCACCTATGACAACAAGTGTTGTTTTAGTCTTCAGGTTCCACATTTTGCTGATATTATCATTATTATTATTATTATTATTATTATTATTATTATTATTATCATTATTATTATTGTTATATTTCATTGTAGAATGAGGATTTAAAATACTGGTTTTGTTGTTTTTTTACTTTGTGTTAACTGTCAAGCCTTAAAAAACTTTAAGTGAAGAAGTCCTTTCCTTAGTATATGTGCTGTTCCATGGAGGGAAGATTTCCGAGGAGGGAAGGTGCACATTATTATTTTTATTGTTGCCGCTGTCACTGACATATCTATGAGCAGATATGGTTTGATGATGTGATTATTTTTAACAATAATATCTGATCTACTGCCTGAATAGCACAACCAGTTTGAATACTATTATTATTATTATTATTATTATTACTATTATTATTAATTCGAATCGAAATTGAACCAATCCTATGACTGGCACCCGGCAGATGCCAGGACCCCTGGACTGGTGGTACGTAAAAAGCACTATCTGAATCGTGGCTGATGCCAGCGCCGCCTCGACTGGCTTCCGTGCCAGTGGCACGTAAAATTCATCAATCCGACCGTGGCCGTTGCCAGCCTCGCCTGGCACCTGTGCAGGTGGCACGTAAAAAGCACCCACTACACTCACGGAGTGTTTAGCGTTAGGAAAAGCATCCAGCTGTAGAAACATTGCCAGATAAGACTGGAGCCTGGTGCAGCCTTCTGGCTTCCCAGATCCCCGGTCGAACTGTCCAACCCATGCTAGCATGGAGAACGGACGTTAAACGATGATGATAATGATTATTATTATTATTATTATTATTATTATTATTATCATTAAGTGAGAGAGCAGTTCATGCCATCAAAGTGACACTGGGGTAAAATATACGAAGCCCAGCATACCCATCATGACTACTCGTCTGATAAGGGTACACTAGGCACATGCATCACAACCATATGTGCGCGACATGGTGATCTCATATCAAGATAAACAGCACATGACCTTGCAGGTGGGGGCCCAGTTAGAATTTTCTTCAGGTTGAGTAGCCCATCCCGCTCAAAAGGTCCCTGAATAAGGGTTGTTTAAGGATGTTGAAAGAACCACCCATGTTTCCAGCGGTGAATTATTCAAAGCCCAAAGAATCCCTCTCAACACATGGCTATGATGCTCCCCCACTACTTCTGCTCGTGATCAGAGATGCACATATCGTCAGCCACTAAGGGACATGCTCAACTGGTTAAGGTCAAACAACTGACAAGCAAATCTGTGGTATTGAGCAGAATATTTGCTGTAGCCCATCTTTTATACCAAGACAAAACAATGTACATGATAACACTTCCAATCAGTTAAGATTAGAAGCCATGAGAGCCACTGCCTGACATTGCATCAGGGCATTTATTATTATTATTATTATTATTATTATTTTTATTATCATTATCATTATTATTTGATGAGAACTCTCAGCTTATTTTGCTGGGTATGATGGAAAGTGTCAGCTGTCCACAGCCAGCAGACTAAGGTGACACCTGTTTACTGGTTATGCTTCAAGAACCCTGCAAAGAATTCTTGCGGTTCCAAGCAGTGCTTATTTGTAGGGGTTCTACCTTCACACTTGCGCCGGTCTTTTTGAGCCATGTTGGTAGTTGAGTGTTGATACTTCCAAGTGGACCAATTACCTATTGGTATCCTGTCTACTCTCTTCATTGACCACGACCTTTGTATTTCCCACTTTAAATCATTGCAATTCTTCAGTATTTCTTCTTCTTTCTCTTTGATCCTGTTGTCACCGGGACATGCTATGTCGATTATCATGCTTGTTTTTCTTTTTTACTCAACACAACAATGTCCAGTTTCTGATGTCTGGTTAAGTGATCACACTAGATCATTGCATCCTACAGGATTTTTGCAATTCTTGTTCTCAGTGACTCCTTCTAGGGTTTGCTCATACCACGGCTTTTTCTCTTTGTAGGCTGTGATTTCCATTGAGCTTCCAATGGATCATTCTTGCCACATTGTCATGGCATCTTTTGTATTCACGTTTTGCCAATTTCAGGCATTCTCTAACAATGCGCCATATTGCTTCACCCCTCTCACCACATATTCTGCATTTATCACTATTGGTTGTCTTTGTCTATTCTACACTTCACACAGTTGATCCTTAATGCTTGGTCGTGAGCTGCACACATGAATGCTTTTGTCACTATCTTCCTGTTACTCCTCATTCATAGCCACTGGTCCTTTGTATCTGTTTCGGTGTTCACATCTCTTGCAAACTGACTGTACATTTTATTATTATTATTCTTTGATGAAAACTCAGTTTATTTTGCTGGGTATGATTGAAAATGTCAGTTGTCCACTGTCAGCAGACTAATGTGACACTTGTTTACTGAGCATGCTCCAAGAACCCTGTAGAGAATTCTTGCAATTCCAAGCAATGATGATTTTTGTGGGTGTTCTTTACATTGGTTCCAATCTTTTTTGAGCCATGTTGTTAGTTGGGTAATTATTATTATTATTGTTATTATTATTATTATTATTATTATTATTATTATTGTTATTATTATTATTATTATTATTATTATTACTACTGATTTTACTGAGGTTCAGTTTTATTCCTGGCAGAATTTATGTGGTTAGTAGGCTACTACCTGTAACCTTAGGTATCCACAAGCTTTCAATAGTCTTTCAAGTGATAATCTTTTCTGCCCTTAAGAGGCAAACTTTCTGTAAAGCTCTACAGGTGATCCCATTCCAATCTGCTTCAACCATTTGTATATATCCTTACAATTCCCAATGTACTCCCTTATAAAAATGGATATTTTGGATAATACAGTTCTTAATACTCTTCAACCTCCCACCCCCGCCCCAAAAAAAACAGGCTGGTCATAACTGGAATGTTATTGATTATAAGTCTGATGAATCAGGGCTGACCTGGGGTTAAGAAACAACAAAGAGAGATAATATAATCCTTGATATACTATGTCTGACAATAAGACAGAATGATCATAACTGGGACACATAGGTCTCCTGGATCAGAATTGACCTGGGTCTAAACTAAACAGCAAAGGAAAACATTAGATAATGGAGTCCTAGATATGCTATGTCTGACTATAAGACAGGATGGTCACAGCCGGAAATCCTAAGATCATAAGTTTGCAAGGTCAAGTTTATGTTTACTGGGGCTAAGCAACAACAATAACAAGGAAGGACACATTAGATAATGTAGTCCTAGATACACTATGCCTGAATAAAATACCAAATAGTCAGAGACAGAACACCTTGGATCAGAGATATACTGGATCAGACTTCTACTGGATTAAAGATCTGCTAGATCAGAAATGTGCTGGATCAGAGAACCTCTGGATCAGAGATCACCTGGAACAGGGATCTACTAGGTCAGAGATGTGCTGGATCAGAGATCTACTAGATCAGAGATGTACTGGATCAGAGATCTGCTGGATCAGTGATGTACTGGATCAGAGATCTGCTGGGTCAGAGGTGTTGGATCTGAGATCTTCTAGATCAGAGATGTGCTGATTAGAGATCAGCTAGGTCAGATGTGCTGGATCAAAGATCTACTAGAACAGAGATGCGCTGGATCAGAGATCTGTTAGATCAAATATCTAATGGATCAGAGATCTGCTAGGTCAGAGATATGCTGGATCAGAGATTTGCTGGATCAAAGATCGGCAAGTTCAGAGATCTACTGGATTGGGGATCTGCTAGATCAGAAATGTGCTGGATCAGAGATCTTCTAGGTCAGAGATGTGCTGGATCAGAGATTTACTGGATTGGGGATCTGCTAGATCAGAAATGAGCTGGATCAGAGACCTGCTAGGTCAGAGATGTGCTGGATCAGAGATCTTCTAGGTCACAGATGTGTTGGATCAGAGACCTTCTAGGTCAGAGATGTGTTGGATCAGAGTTCTGATGGATCAGAGATCAGCTAAGTCAGAGATGTGCTGGATCAGAGATCAGCTAAGTCAGAGATATGGTGGATCAGAGATCTGCTAAGTCAGAGATGTGGTGGATCAGAGATCAGCTAGGTTAGAGCTGTGCTGGATCAGAGATCTTCTAGATCAGAGATCTGATGGATTGACTTGGAGTGAAATAACAAGAAGAAGGAAAGACTGATACATTAGATAACATACTCCAAGATACACAACACAAGATAATAACTGTTTTGCATACTTACAGGGATCTCTGGAAAGTTCCTTCTCATTGGGTGGTATTGTGAATTGGATGATGGGATTTGGTGCAAAACATCGATGAACACATTGCTGCTCACTATTAAAGTTGTTGTCGTTTCCATGACAACCAGTGTAGTAGAATTTCTGACAACTCACTGTCTCGTGGTCGAAGTACCATCGTAGTTGCCTGGCCCGGCAGTTTCCTACAGCCTTTGGCAGTTTACACACATCATCTGCTGCTGTTGGAGTTGTTGCTGAAAGAGGATACAAATACACATATACACACACATATATATATATATATATATATATAATATATATATATATATATATATATATATATATATATATATATATATATCTATATATATAGTTTTTTATTCTCTTATTCTTATTTTTTTATTGTCCACAAGGGAAAATAAACATAGAGGGGACAAACAAAAACAGACAAAGGGATTAAGTCAATTACATCGATCCCCAGTGCGTAACTGGTACTTATTTAATCGACTCTGAAAGTATGAAAGGCAAAGTCGACCTCAGCGGAATTTGAACTCAGAACGTAGCAGCAGACGAAATACCTATTTCTTTACTACCCACAAGGGGCTAAACACAGAGAGGACAAGCAAACGGATTAGGTCGATTATATTGACCCCAGTGTGTAACTGGTACTTATTTAATTGACCTCGAAATGATGAAAGGCAAAGTCGACCACAGCGGAATTTGAACTCAGAATGTAGCGGCAGATGAAATACCCATTTCTTTACTACCCACAAGGGGCTAAACACAGAGAGGACAAACAAGGAGAGAAAAATGGATCAAGTTGATTACATTGACCCCAATGCGTAACTGGTACTTATTTAATTGACCCCGAAAGGATGAAAGGCAAAGTCGACCTCGGCGGAATTTGAACTCAGAACGTAGCAGCAGACGAAATACCTATTTCTTTACTACCCACAAGGGGCTAAACACAGAGAGGACAAGCAAACGGATTAGGTCGATTATATTGACCCCAGTGCGTAACTGGTACTTATTTAATTGACCTCGAAATGATGGAAGGCAAAGTCGATCTCGGCAGAATTTGAACTCAGAACGTAGTGGCAGATGAAATACCCATTTCTTTACTACCCACAAGGGGCTAAACACAGAGAGAACAAACAAGGACAGACAAACGGATTAAGTCAATTATATCGACCCCAGTGTGTAACTGGTACTTATTTAATCGACCCCGAAAGGACGAAAAGCAAAATCGACCTCGGCGGAATTTGAACTCAGATTGTAGCGGCAGACAAAATACTGCCAAGCATTTCGCCCGGCGTGCTAACGTTTTTGCCAGCTCGCCACCTTTAAATGTAGTCTCGCTGCCTTTCAATATAGTCTTCTATTCTCTTATTCCTTTACTGGTTTCAGTCATTTGACTGCGGCCATGCTGGAGCACCACCTTTAGTCGAACAAATTGACCCAGAACTTATTCTTTGTAAGCCTAGTACTTATTCTATCAGTCTCGTTTGCTGAACCACTAAGTTATGTGGATGTAAATACACCAGCATCGGTTGTCAAGCAAAATTGAATGGACAAACACAGACACAAATACACACACTCTTTTACTCTTTCTTTTACTTGTTTCAGTCATTTGACTGAGGCCATGCTGGAGCACCGCCTTTAATCGAGCAACTCGACCCCGGGACTTATTCTTTTGTAAGGCCAGTACTTATTCTATCGGTCTCTTTTGCCGAACCGCTAAGTAACGGGGGACATAAACACACCAGCATCGGTTGTCATGCAATGCTAGGGGGACAAACACAGACACAAACACACACACGCATATATATATATATACATATATACGACGGGCTTCTTTCAGTTTCCATCTACCAAATCCACTCACAAGGCTTTGGTCGGCTTGAGGCTATAATAGAAGACACTTGCCCAAGGTGCCATGCAGTGGGACTGAACCCGGAACCATGTGGTTGGTAAGCAAGCTACTTACCACACAGCCACTCCTGCGCCTATATAATACACACCCACATAATACATATATGATGTGCTTCTTTCAGTTTCCGTCTACCAGATCCACTCACAAGGCTTTGGTCAGCCCGAGGCTATAGTGGAAGACACTTGCCCAAGGTGCCACGCAGAGGGACTGAACCCGGAACCACGTGTTTGAGTAGTAGTAGTAGTAGTAGTAGTAAGGAGAATAGCATTAAGTATGGTACTTTTGAATCAGGTGGGGTTTCTAAAAGCTGTATTATATCTACTAGGGAGATTGGGATGAGATTAAGGGGCATAGATCATAGGGTCTGAAACAGATATCAGAGCTTAGCACAGTCCCCTGGCTCTTATGATCTCGTTGAACTGTCCAACACATGTCCAGTATGGAAGATGGATGTGAAATGATGATGATAACGATGATACATTATATTACATTCATAAACATGTGTGCACAAATGTATAGGCATATCAAGCCAATGTTTCACTCCCTGCTGCTTGTCTTTTGATCCTCAGTCAGTATTTTTAGCTTTATTACTGTTGGCATTGCTGCATATAATGGTAGTTCCCAGGTGTCAAAACCATAGTGGTATGCAATAGGCAGCTGCTGATGGGAACCTGTTTGATATGCTTGTTTGTGAATCTTATATATATATTCGTGTCACAACCTGGGACCTTGAAGACTGCTTAAATGCAAGAAAGTATACTAGTCCCTTAATATTTTATATTCAATATTTCATCTATTCAATAAGACAATCAATACTTCATTTCATTTTACTATAGATATATCATTTATACTATATATTCTATATTCTACATTAATATTAT
>NC_043025.1:5822450-5839950 GCF_006345805.1 Octopus sinensis
GTCCGAAACTCAGAGTCTTATCTTGGCTACCGAATAATTGTCACATATTACATTTACAGATAATTTCCTCTATTTACATAATATCGAGGTCTCTTTCATTCTTTTATTATCTTACCAGTTTTATCTTTATATATGTATATATATACTCTCTTTCTCTCTTTTACTTGTTTCAGTCATTTGACTGTGGCCATGCTGGAGCACCACCTTTAGTCGAGCAAATCGACCCCGGGACTTATTCTTTGTAAGCCCAGTACTTGTTCTATCGGTCTCTTTTTGCCGAACCGCTAAGTGACGGGGACGTAAACACACCAACATCGGTTGTCAAGCAATGCTTGGGGGACAAACACAGACACACAAACACAGACATACATATACATATATACGACAGGCTTCTTTCAGTTTCCGTCTGCCAAATCCACTCACAAGGCATTGGTCGGCCCGGGGCTATAGCAGAAGACACTTGCCCAAGATGCCATGCAGTGGGACTGAACCTGGAACCGTGTGGTTGGTTACCAAGCTACTTACCACAGAGCCACTCCTGCGCCATATATATATATATATATATATACACACATTTATATGTATATATATTTATGTGTGTGTGTTTTTGTGTCTTTATTTGTCCCCTTCCCATCACCTGACAACCAATGTTGGTGTGTTTCCATATCTGTAACTTAGCGGTTTGGCAAGAGACACCAACAGAATAAATAATAGACTTACAAAGTATGAGTCCTGGGATCTATTTCTTCAACTAAAAAAAGCCCTTTAAGGTGGTGTTCCAGCATGGCCGCAGTCAAATGAATACACACACACACACACATGTCTTTATTACCCACAAGGGGCTAAACACAGAGGGGACAAACGAGGACAGACAGACGGATTAAGTCGATTACATCAACCCCAGTGTGTAACTGGTACTTAATTTATCGACCGCGAAGGGATAAAAGGCAAAGTCGACCTCGGCGGATTTGAACTCGGAACGTAATGGCAGACGAAATACCTATTTCTTTATTACCCACAAGGGGCTAAACACAGAGGGGACAAACAAGGACAGACAGACGGATTAAGTCGATTACATCAACCCCAGTGCGTAACTGGTACTTAATTTATCGACCCCGAAAGGATGAAAGGCAAAGTCGACCTCGGAGGAGTTTGAACTCAGAACGTAACGGCAGACGAAATACCTATTTCTTTATTACCCACAAGGGGCTAAACACAGAGGGGACAAACAAGGACAGACAGACGGATTAAGTCGATTACATCAACCCCAGTGCATAACTGGTACTTAATTTATCGACCCCGAAAGGCTGAAAGGCAAAGTCGACCTCGGCGGAATTTGAACTCAGAACGTAACGGCAGACGAAATACCTATTTCTTTATTACCCACAAGGGGCTAAACACAGAGGGGACAAACAAGGACAGACAGACGGATTAAGTCGATTACATCAACCCCAGTGCGTAACTGGTACTTAATTTATCGACCCCGAAAGGATGAAAGGCAAAGTCGACCTCGGCGGAATTTGAACTCGGAACGTAACGGCAGACGAAATACCGCTAAGCATTTCGCCCGGTGTGCTAACGTTTCTGCCAGCTCGCCGCACACACATACAGCCACAGAGGCTTATACACATGCATGTATGATGAGACAAAAGTGATATTTACCTTCTGCCACGGGATGAGGTTCACATCCGTAGTAGTTCGGTCCATGTGCAGCTCGTACTCCGTCACGACAGCATCCATATCGAGAACCCCTACATGTCTGTCTCTCTGGACAGCCAAGGCTATCTTGGCCCCGAGCTGCTGTTACACCATCAGCACAACATCCGTATCGTGTACCTGCACATCCGCCTATCAAACGACATCCCTCATAATCGGGACCACGGGCGAATGTTACTCCATCTGGGCAACAGCCATAACTGGAAGCAGCACAAGTTCTTTCAGGGCATCCTTCCTTGTTTGGACCTAGAAGAAGATTTGTGAAGAAACACGAAAAGAAATGAACAAATTATTATTTAATAAAATGATAATTCCAGGTGTATATAACTGGAAGCTATATTTGAGGTGCATTCGAGAAGATTTTTAGGAGTTGCAGTTACACCTGACCTAGATTATTGCAGATTTAGTACAGTAACCCTTCACCATATCATGGGTCACATATCATGGTTTATTATACAACCCTTTCGTTACCGTATTTATTTTGAGATGCTCTGTGTTTCTTTCAATTAATTTTAAATATAACAAAGAATTTAGTAAAATAACTTAGTTATCATTAAGCTAGTGTTAGGAACATAAATTGTGACCAAGGTTTGGCGGAAGATTTTAATTCAAAACTTATGAAAACAAGACATTTGTATTACAGAGCCAGAGGCTGTTTCGGCTGAGTTGGTATCAAAAGGATTAAAAATATCATGGTGACTTTAACCCTTTTGTTACCATATTTCTGTTGAGATGCTCTGTGTTTCTTTCAATTAATTTTAAATATAACAAAGAATTTAGTGAAATAACTTAATAAGAGCCAGAGGTGGTTTCAGTTGGGTTGGTAATGAAAAGGTTAAGGTTACATTGATTCCTCTGCAGTGGCCAACCCTGTATATTAATGTAAATACAGGAAATGGGTGTGTAAACCTTGCAATGCAAAATTTTGGTTTAGACAAGAAAGACATTTCAGGGGATAACTATGGCACTGTTCAAATGGAACAAAATTCTTTCACTCACGCCACGACACATCCTAAAAACACAGACTCTTCCACTCAATCCAAACACATCTACTAAAACATCCTACAACACTGTTCTCAGATCACAACACTTGCTTCATTAAATGGAATGGTGTTCTAGTAGTGTTGTGGTGTGTTGTTAGGATGTTGTAGTAGTGTTGTGGGATGTTGTTAGGATGTTGTAGTAGTGTTGTGGGATGTTGTTAGGATGTTGTAGTAGTGTTGTGGGATGTTGTTAGGATGTTGTAGCAGTGTTGTGGGGTGTTGTTATGATGTTGTAGTAGTGTTGTGGTGTGTTGTTAGGATGTTGTAGTAGTGTTGTGGGATGTTGTTATGATGTTGTAGTAGTGTTGTGGGATGTTGTTAGGATGTTGTAGTAGTGTTGTGGGATGTTGTTAGGATGTTGTAGTAGTGTTGTGGGATGTTGTTAGGATGTTGTAGTAGTGTTGTGGGATGTTGTTAGGATGTTGCAGTAGTGTTGAGGGATGTTGTTAGGATGTTGTAGTAGTGTTGTGGGATGTTGTTAGAATGTTGTAGTAGTGTTGTGGGATGTTGTTAGAATGTTGTAGGATGTTGTTAGGTGTTGCAGTAGTGTTGTGGGATGTTTTTAGGATGTTGTAGTAGTGTTGTGGGATGTTGTAGTAGTGTTGTGGGGGTGTTGTTAGGATGTTGTAAGGGTGTTGTGGGATGTTGTAGTAGTGTTGTGGGATGTTGTAGTAGTGTTGTGGGGGTGTTGTTAAGATGTTGTAGTAGTGTTGAGGGGTGTTGTTAGGATGTTGTAGTAATGTTGTGGGGTGTTGTTAGGATGTTGCAGTAGTGTTGTGGGATGTTTTTAGGATGTTGTAGTAGTGTTGTGGGATGTTGTAGTAGTGTTGTGGGGGTGTTGTTAGGATGTTGTAAGGGTGTTGTGGGATGTTGTAGTAGTGTTGTGGGATGTTGTAGTAGTGTTGTGGGGGTGTTGTTAAGATGTTGTAGTAGTGCTGAGGGGTGTTGTTAGGATGTTGTAGTAGTGTTGTGGGGTGTTGTTAGGATGTTGCATTATTGTTGCAGTAGTGTTGTGGGATGTTGTTAGGATGGCGTTGTAGTAGTGTTATGGTGTGTTGTTAGAATGGTGTTGTAGTAATGTTGTGAGCTGTTGTTAGGATGGTGTTGTAGTAGTGTTGTGAGGTGCTGCTAGGATGGTGTTGTAGTAGTGTTGTGAGATGTTGTTAGGATGGTGTGGTAGTAATGTTGTGAGGTGATGCTAGGATGGTGTTGTAGTAATGTTGTGAGGTGTTGCTAGAATGGTGTTGTAGTAATGTTGTGAGGTGTTGCTAGGATGGTGTTGTAGTAGTGTTGTGAGGTGTTGTTAGGATGGTGTTGTAGTAATGTTGTGAGGTGTTGCTAGGATGGTGTTGTAGTAATGTTGTGAGGTGTTGCTAGGATGGTGTTGTAGTAGTGTTGTGAGGTGTTGCTAGGATGGTGTTGTAGTAATGTTGTGAGGTGTTGCTAGGATGGTGTTGTAGTAATGTTGTGAGGTGTTGCTAGGATGGTGTTGTAGTAATGTTGTGAGGTGTTGCTAGGATGGTGTTGTATTAGTTTTGTGAGGTGTTGCTAGGATGGTATTGTAGTAGTGCTGTGAGGTGTTGTTAGGATGTGTTGTAGCAACGTTGTGAGGTGTTGTTGCAGTTGTGTTGTGGGACGGTGTGAGAAAAACCGTAACCAAGGGA
Source organism: Octopus sinensis (assembly GCF_006345805.1). Lineage (NCBI taxonomy): Eukaryota > Metazoa > Mollusca > Cephalopoda > Octopoda > Octopodidae > Octopus > Octopus sinensis. Next base: position 5,826,874 of record NC_043025.1, read on the forward strand.
AATAAACCCTATTTTACATGTTCTTTGGTTGACCCCTTCAAAATTAATTTCAGTTTTAGCATTTATGTCTGCAATTTTTTTTATTGTTGTTACTTAGGGAATTTGTCAGGGAACAGTTTCTAATTTAAATGTGAGTGGAAACTCTCCTACAAATGGTAAAGAGGATCCCCCATCCCTGATGAACCAGCTTCCTCATCAACAACAAGCACGCATGAAAAATGTATAAAGCTGCATATTCACCCCGAGCAGGTGTTCGTCGATCGTCACAGCATCCATAACTGGTATCTGCACATCCTGTTGAATAATAATAATTACAACAACAATTGTAATAATAGTAATAATGATAATAATGATAGCAATAACAACAATAACAATAATAGATGCAAGTGTTCCCACTGATAAAAATATATCTGTAAAAGAATTTGACAAATGAGGTACATATAATGACCTGCAAATTGAATACAAAAGAAGTGGCATCTTAAAGTAAGAACTGTTCCTGTTATTGTGGGTACCCTAGGTGTGATAAGAAATTGATGGCTTCTGATCTTGACTAATTTTAACTAAGTTTTATTCTGTATGTGTTTTGTCTTGGTGTAAAAGATGGGCTACAGCAAATATTCTGCTCAATACCACAGATTTGCTAATGCCCTGTTGCAGTACCAGGCAGTGGCTCTCATGGCTTCTGATCTTAACTGATTGGAAGTGTTATCATGTACATTGTTTTGTCTTGGTATAAAAGATGGCCTACAGCAAATATTCTACACAATACCACAGATTTGCTAATACCCTGATGCAGTACCAGGCAGTGGCTCTTATGGCTTCTGATCTTAACTGATTGGAAGTGTTATCATGTACATTGTTTTGTCTTGGTATAAAAGATGGGCCACAGCAAATATTCTGCTCAATACCACAGATTTGCTAATGCCCTGTTGCAGTACCAGGCAGTGGCTCTCATGGCTTCTGATCTTAACTGATTGGAAGTGTTATCATGTACATTGTTTTGTCTTGGTATAAAAGATGGGCCACAGTAAATATTCTGCTCAATACCACAGATTTGCTAATGCCCTGATGCAGTACCAGGCAGTGGCTCTCATGGCTTCTGATCTTAACTGATTGGAAGTGTTATCATGTACATTGTTTTGTCTTGGTATAAAAGATGGGCCACAGCAATATTCTGCTCAATACACAGATTTGCTAATGCCCTGATGCAGTACCAGGCAGTGGCTCTCATAGCTTCTGATCTTAACTGATTGGAAGTGTTATCATGTACATTGTTTTGTCTTGGTATAAAAGATGGGCCACAGTAAATATTCTGCTCAATACCACAGATTTGCTAATGCCCTGATGCAGTACCAGGCAGTGGCTCTCATGGCTTCTGATCTTAACTGATTGGAAGTGTTATCATGTACATTGTTTTGTCTTGGTATAAAAGATGGACCACAGCAAATATTCTGTTCAATGCCACAGATTTGCTAATGCCCTGATGCAGTACCAGGCAGTGGCTCTCATAGCTTCTGATCTTAACTGATTGGAAGTGTTATCATGTACATTGTTTTGTCTTGGTATAAAAGATGGGCTACAGCAAATATTCTGCTCAATACCACAGATTTGCTAATGCCCTGATGCAGCACCATGGAAAAACAGATGTTAAATGATGAGGATGATGATAACGATATATATATATAGATATCAATTTGTGTGTGTGCCTTTGTGTCTGTTTGTCCCCCATCGCCACTTGATAACTGGTGTTGGTGTGTTTACATCCCCATAAGTTGGAGTTGATTTGTTTGACTAAAAAAGCAGTGCCCCAGCATGACCACAGTCGAATGAATGAAACAAATAAAAAGTAAAAGATAAAAGATATTGCAAATGAATGGCTTAGACTTGCCTAAAACCGATCTAAGGTAGGTCAACACAATCATCATCATCATAATCATCATCATTTAACGTCCGTTTTCCATGCTGGCATGGGTTGGACAGTTCAACAGGGTCTGGGAAGCTGGGAGGCTGCATCAGGCTCCAGTCTGATCTGGTAGTGTTTCTACAGCTGGATGCCCTTCCCAACGCCAACCACTCCATGAGTGTAGTGGGTGCTTTTTACGTGTGCCACCAGCACAGGGGCCAGAGGAGGCTGGCAACGACCACGATCGGTTGGAGCTTTTTACGTGCCCCTGGCACGGATTGGTTAGTGCTTTTTACATGCCACCAAGGTACCAAAAGTGCTACATTGGAAACTAAATAGGGTCTGGAACAGTGGTTCTCAAATGGGGTCCATATAAGATTTTTGGGAGTCCATGCAACAAAATAGTAAACTGAGGATCCACAATAGAATTTTAAGGGCCCCTGAAAAAGTTTTGCTGTAGTTGTATCTGTTGGTATGTATTGCAAGAAACAGCTGGGTTGCTTTAACATTTTTATATAGTTCAACCTACACAAGTTAATGTGTGGAAAACAAAATAGGAATTTTGAAAGAAGTTTCTATAAAACTAGTTTTTAAACATTGGATAGCTAAGGGGGTCAACCAGAATGAAATAGTAATCAAAGGGGTCCGTAGATAAGAAATGGTTGAGAACCCCTGCTTTAGATGTATGTATTGGTTATGTATTGCAAGAAACAGCCGGGTTTCTTTCTCCAACATTTTCCATAGTTCAACCTACACAAGTTGATGTGTGAAAAACAAAATATGAATTTTGAAAGAAGTTTCTATAAAACTAGTTTTTAAACATTGAATGGCTATGGAGGTGGGGTCCACCAGAATGAAATAGTAATCAGAGGGGTCCATAGATAAGAAATAGTTTCCTTCTCTAACATTTTCCATTGTTCAACCTACACAAGTTAATGTGTGAAAAACAAAATAGGAATTTTGAAAGAAGTTTCTATAAAACTAGTTTTTAAACATTGGATAGCTAAGGGGGTCAACCAGAATGAAATAGTAATCAAAGGGGTCCGTAGATAAGAAATGGTTGAGAACCCCTGCTTTAGATGTATGTATTGGTTATGTATTGCAAGAAACAGCCGGGTTTCTTTCTCCAACATTTTCCATAGTTCAACCTACACAAGTTAATGTGTGGAAAACAAAATAGGAATTTTGAAAGAAGTTTCTATAAAACTAGTTTTTAAACATGGAATGGGGATTCACCAGAATAAGATAGTAATCAATGGGGTCCATAATTAAAAAAATTGTTGTGAATCCCTGGTCCAAAGAGGGAAGTAAGACGTGGTATTTTGATTTTTGATTTTTCCAGTTTCAGCTAATGAGCTGTGGCCATGCTGGGGCACCGCCATTTGTATGAGTACAAACTGCAGGGAGTGTTTTACACAGAAAACTGTAACTAGAAACATCTTATATAATTTGGTGATGCTTGTTTCAAAACAAGGTGACAGTTATACACACATATATATGAAGGGCTTCTTTCAGTTTCCTTCTATTAAATACATCTACAAGGATTTGATAAATCTGGAGCTATAATAGAAGACACTTGCCCAAGGTACCACACAGTGGGACTGAACCCTAGAACCATGTGGGTGGAAAGCAAACTTTTCTACCGCACACTCATGTCTGCACTAAGATATGTGTGTGTGTGTGTGTGCATATGTATGCACACGCGCACACACACACACATGCACCCCCCTACACTCCTATGTATATATAAGTCAACTGGTAATTTATAAATAAATAATTAATTATGTAAAACGTTTAATTATTTAAATCATACAAACCTCGTCTTCTTGTTGTAGGGCGTGGGGATACTTGTCCCCTATGATCACGGCAGGCTCTCAGGCAATCCCCATCGCTATCGAACCTGTTCTCGTTTCCTCCACAACCACCATACCAGAACTGTTTGCACCTTCTAGTCTCAGGGTCGTAGCCCCACTTCTGGGTGTAGTCAGAACAGGAACCGCGGTCGTGTTCTAAGGAACAGTGAGCTGCAAAAAGGGAACAGATGAAGAGACAAATTAGAGGCAGGGACAGTGGCTTAAGGCATGATGACTATTTTTTTTACATAAGGTAGAAAAAGGGGCTGGAGTGACAGAATTCAGAAAATAAGGAACAAAGGGAATAAAAGTAAGATCCCTATTTTCATTTGTAAAGGATTAAAAGAAAACAAAAGCAATTTATTTTTACTCAAAGCAAAGCCAGATAAAACCCCGCATGCCAGTCTGTTGAATAACACTACCCTACCTATGCTTTTGTACACAAGTTAACTGTAGGCTACTAAGAGAGAACATTAACCCTTTCATTACCAACCTGGCTGAAACCACCTCTGACTCTGTTGTACAAATGTCTTGTTTTCCTAAGTTTGGAATTAAAATCTTCCATCAAACCTTAGTCACAATTTATGTCACTAATACTAGCTTAATGATAACAAAGTTATTTTACTAAATTCTTTCTTATATTTAAAATTAATTGAAAGAAACACAGAGCACCTCAACAGAAATATGGTAACAAAAGGGTTAAAGTCACCATGATATTTTTAACCCTTCTGATGCCAACCCGGCTGAAACCACCTCTGGTTCTGTAGTACAGATGTCTTGTTTTCCTAAGTTTTGAATTAAAATCTTCCACCAAACCTTAGTCACAATTTATGTTCCTAAAACTAGCTGAATGATAACTAAGTTATTTTACTAAATTCTTTGTTATATTTAAAGTAATTGAAAGAAACACAGAGCACCTCAACAGAAATATGGTAACAAAAGGGTTAAAGTCACCATGATATTTTTACCCCTTTTGATACCAACCTGGCTGAAACCACTTCTGGCTCTGTAGTACAAATGTCTTGTTTCCGTAAGTTCTGAATTAAAATCTTCCACCAAACCTTAGTCACAATTTATGTCACTAATACTAGCTGAATGATAACTAAGTTATTTTACTAAATTCTTTGTTATATTTAAAGTAATTGAAAGAAACACAGAACACCTCAAAATAAATATGGTAATGAAAGGGTTAAAGTCACCATGATATTTTTACCCCTTTTGATACCAACCTGGTTGAAACCACTTCTGGCTCTGTAGTACAGATGTCTTGTTCCCGTAAGTTCTGAATTAAAATCTTCCACCAAACCTTAGTCACAATTTATGTTCCTAAAACTAGCTGAATGATAACTAAGTTATTTTACTAAATTCTTTGTTATATTTAAAGTAATTGAAAGAAACACAGAACACCTCAAAATAAATATGGTAATGAAAGGGTTAAAGTCACCATGATATTTTTACCCCTTTTGATACCAACCTGGTTGAAACCACTTCTGGCTCTGTAGTACAGATGTCTTGTTCCGTAAGTTCTGAATTAAAATCTTCCACCAACCTTAGTCACAATTATGTTCCTAAAACTAGCTGAATGATAACTAAGTTATTTTACTAATTCTTTGTTATATTTAAAGTAATTGAAAGAAACACAGAACACCTCAAAATAAATATGGTAATGAAAGGGTTAAAGTCACCATGATATTTTTACCCCTTTTGATACCAACCTGGTTGAAACCACTTCTGGCTCTGTAGTACAGATGTCTTGTTCCCGTAAGTTCTGAATTAAAATCTTCCACCAAACCTTAGTCACATTTATGTTCCTAAAACTAGCTGAATGATAACTAAGTTATTTTACTAAATTCTTTGTTATATTTAAAGTAATTGAAAGAAACACAGAACACCTCAAAATAAATATGGTAATGAAAGGGTTAAAGTCACCATGATATTTTTACCCCTTTTGATACCAACCTGGTTGAAACCACTTCTGGCTCTGTAGTACAGATGTCTTGTTTTCCTAAGTTTTGAATTAAAATCTTCCACCAAACATTAGTCACAATTTATATTCCAAACACTAGCTGAATGATAACTAAGTTATTTTACTAAATTCTTTGTTATATTTAAAATAATTGAAAGAAACACAGAACACCTCAAAATAAATATGGTAACAAAAGGGTTAATTGGTGACAACACAAAGGGCCGTAGAGAGATACATTTTCGTAACATATCAAAAATCAAGTAATGTGAGAATGAAGTGGAGTGAATGCTGTGACTATAGAACCAAAAGCACAAGTTCCACAGAGCTAGATATATGATAAGATTCACAGAAAACAGGTGGACCCATGTCGTTGCCAGGTAGTGTCTAAGAGATTTGAAAAGAGCCCTTAGAAGGCCTGCATGCTGATTAGAAGATGATTTAGTTAAATGAAAAGGGCTAAGAAGAAGGGTGCAATCAAGAAAGATCTGAAAGCGCATTGTGACTAGCAGTGTATAACCACACCTGCCAGTTTAAGTGATGCAGGTGGTACAGCTAAGAAGTTATATTTGCTTGTGACAGATGGCTAAGCTTTTCCAAAACTGAGAGAGGAATCAGAAAAATTGGTTTGCTGGTAGTTAATTAAATTGGTTTGTTGTTAATTAATTAAATTGGTTTGTGGTAAGTTAATTAAATGGTTTTTTGTCAGTTAATTAAATTGGTTTACTGTTAAATAATTAAATTGGCTTGTTATTAATTAATTAAATTGGTTTGTGGCAAGTTAATTAAATGGCTTTTTGTCAGTTAATTAAATTGGTTTACTGTTAATTAATTAAATTGGCTTGTTGTTAATTAATTAAATTGGTTTGTGGTAAGTTAATTAAATGGTTTTTTGTCAGTTAATTAAATTGGTTTACTGTTAATTAATTAAATTGGCTTGTTGTTAATTAATTAAATTGGTTTGTGGTAAGTTAATTAAATGGTTTTTTGTCAGTTAATTAAATTGGTTTACTGTTAATTAATAAATTGGCTTGTTGTTAATAATTAAATTGGTTTGTGGTAAGTTAATTAAATGGTTTTTTGTCAGTTAATTAAATTGGTTTACTGTTAATTAATTAAATTGGCTTGTTGTTAATTAATTAAATTGGTTTGTGGTAAGTTAATTAAATGGTTTTTTGTCAGTTAATTAAATTGGTTTACTGTTAATTAATTAAATTGGCTTGTTGTTAATTAATTAAATTGGTTTGTGGTAAGTTAATTAAATTGGTTTTTTGTCAGTTAATTAAATTGGTTTACTGTTAATTAATTAAATTGGCTTGTTGTTAATTAATTAAATTGGTTTGTGGCAAGTTAATTAAATGGTTTTTTGTCAGTTAATTAAATTGGTTTGTTATCAGTTAATTAAATTGGTTTGTTATCAGTTAATTAAATTGGTTTGTTGTCAGTTTATTAAATTGGTTTGTTGTCAGTTAATTAAATTGGTTTGTTGTCAGTTAATTAAATTGGTTTGTTATCAGTTAATTAAATTGGTTTTTTGTCAGTTAATTAAATTGGTTTGTTGTCAGTTAATTAAATTGGTTTTTTGTCAGTTAATTAAATTGGTTTGTTGTCAGTTAATTAAATTGGTTTTTTGTCAGTTAATTAAATTGGTTTGTTGTCAGTTAATTAAATTGGTTTGTTATCAGTTAATTAAATTGGTTTTTTGTCAGTTAATTAAATTGTTTTGTTGTCAGTTAATTAAATTGGTTTTTTGTCAGTTAATTAAATTGGTTTGTTGTCAGTTAATTAAATTGGTTTTTTGTCAGTTAATTAAATTGGTTTGTTGAGCAGACAATCCATTTAAAGATCTGGGTTCTGTGACTAAGATTCTGTAGAAATCTTTAGAACTCACTGGGCTATAATGTAATGGAAAAGAATATAACAACAAAACAATACTAACCACCTCCGGACATAACTGGAGTTGGTGTTGGTGTTGGTCTTCGGGTGCTATGAGAACGAGGGTGGGTAACAGTTGGAGTCCTTTAAGCGTGTGTATGTTTGTGTGTCTGTGTTTGTCCCCACAACATTGTTTGACAAATGATGCTGGTGTGTTTATGGCCCTGTAACTTAGTGGTTCAGCAAAAGAGACCGATAGAATAAGTACTAGGCTTACAAAGAATAAGTCCTGGGGCCGATTTGCTCAACTAAAGGCATTGCTCCAGCATGACTGCAGTCAAATGACTGAAATAAAAGGTAGTGATACAGACAACCCAATAATAAAAATAACTGTATAGTGATTCCAAAATATGCTCACCATTTTCTGCTATCACTCGGGGACGGGTTACCTCAGGTCTTGTTGGTGTTGGTCTTCGGGTGCGAGGGTCGGTAACAGTTGGAGTCCTGTAATTCCGACAAGCTTTCAAGCAGGCCCTTTCATCGTCGAATCTGTTCGTATTTCCTCCACAACCACCGTACCAAAATTGTTTGCATCTTCTAGTTTCTGTGTCATAGGCCCACTTTTGTGTGTAGTCAGAACAGGTGCCACGAGCTGGTTCTGCAGAGCAGTGTACTGGAAACAGGGAACAGAGAAAAGAAAAGAAAAAAAAAAAACAAATGAGAGGCATAGATATTAGATTCACATAAGATTTCAAATTTAAAAAAACCTTTAAAAAGATCAAAATAATGGGACGCTCAGGTAGAATTCTGAAATGGCTACAGAATAACAAGTGAAAGAGCAAATCGACCCTGGGACTTATTCTTTGTAAGCCCAGTACTTATTCTATCGGTCTCTTTTGCCGAACCGCTAAGTAACGGGGACGTAAGCACACCAGCATCGGTTGTCAAGCAATGCTAGGGGGACAAACACACACACACACATATATATATATATATACATATACATATATACGACAGGCTTCTTTCAGTTTCCATCTACCAAATCCACTCACAAGGCATTGGTCGGCCCGGGGCTATAGCAGAAGACACTTGCCCAAGATGCCATGCAGTGGGACTGAACCCGGAACCATGTGGTTGGTTAGCAAGCTACTTACCACACAGCCACTCCTGCACCTATGGATATTAGAATAACAAGTGAAAGAATAACAGTCTCGCTCACATTCTTTCAAAGTATTACCAAAAATGTTCTCACCATTTGCACCTGTGACTGGGGGCCTTGGTGTTGTCTCGACTGGTGGCCAGGTGCGACTGGGTGTTGGCCTAGTGTGAGGGTGAGTTAGGACCCACTGTGTTAAAACTTCATGAAAAAACAATAAACCAATACTAACCAATTCCGGGTGTAACTGGAGCGGGAGTTGATATTGGTGTTGGTCTTCGGGTGCGAGGGGTGGTAACAGTTGGAGTCCTGTAATTCCGACAAGCTTCCAAGCAGGCCCTTTCATCATCGAACCTGTTCGTATTTCCTCCACAACCACCGTACCAAAATTGTTTGCATCTTCTAGTTTCTGTGTCATAGGCCCACTTTTGTGTGTAGTCAGAACAGGTGCCACGACCTGGTTCTGCAGAGCAGTGTACTGGAAACAGGGAACAGAGAAAAGAAAAAAAAAATGAGAGGCATGAAGTTTATATTTACATAAGATTTCTAATTTTTATGGGGGAAAAAAAAATTTAGGGATTTTGGAGCATAATTCTGAAAATAAAACTGAACAACAATTTAAAAAAAATTTTCTGTTGCATGAAATTTTTTTACTGATTCTAACTATCTTTTTGGTGCTAATTTCAAATCTGTAATTAGTTTTTTCTCCATGCTCTGGTTTACTTGAAATTTGAGATGAATTTTTAATGTATTTATAGTTAGGTTTGACATATTTAGATACACATGTCCTACTTACAAAGAATTGACAATTGTGGTTTTTGAGATCTGACCGTGGCTTTCTTAAGTAGACATAAATGTGTGAATAATCCTGGTGGCTTCTGCTAAGTCTGTGACTCCTTCACACTTATTCCTCAAAAGCACGATATCACATTGTTTGTGAGTTGGGCTTATAAAACCCATTTTGGAATTCCCCTAGGTGACCAAGACAAAAAATTGTGCACCTCATGCTGCATGTCATAACTGTGAGGAAATGCTTTGTGACTGGACAGAAGGAAAATGAAAGGGGCCTGCTGTTTGGAGTTCCTATGGTTTGGCAAAAGCCCAAGGACCAGACAAGTGATGGTTACTTTTGTATGGGCAACAGAAACGGCATTGGCAAGAAAAATAGGCTTAAGATATCTTATCCCAATATTCCTTGCCAGTGCCTTTTGTATTCATCATTCATCATCATCATCATCGTTTAGCGTCCGTTTTCCATGCTAGCATGGGTTGGACAGTTCTACTGGGGTCTGTGAAGCCAGAAGGCTGCATCAGGCCCAGTCTGATCTGGCAGTGTTTCTACAGCTGGATGCCCTTCCTAACACCAACCACTCCGTGAGTGTAGTGGGTGCTTTTTACGTGCCACCTGCACAGGTGCCAGATGGAGCTGGCAAACGGCCACGAATGGATGGTGCTTTTTATGTGCCACCGGCACGGGGGCCAGGCGAGGCTGGCAATGGACACGAACGGATGGTGCTTTTTATGTGCCACCGGCATGGGGGCCAGGCGAGGCTGGCAACGGACATGAATGGATGGTGCTTTTTATGTGCCACTGGCACTGGGGCCAGGCGAGGCTGGCAAACGGACACGAACGGATGGCGCTTTTTACCTGCCACCGGCACGAGGCCAGTCGGGGCGGCGCTGGCAACGGTCGCGAAACGGAAGGTTCTCTTACATGCCACCGGCACTGGTAACACATCTGCAATTTCCTTTGATCGATTTCGAGTATTGGCCATACAAAAGTAACCCTCACTTGTGTGGCCCTTGGGCTCTTGACAAACCATTTAGACCTATTAAGCACTCTGAGACACTCCTGATTCCAGTTTTCCTTGGGTTGGCCTCTTCCGAACACAAAGCTAGCGAACAAAGTATGAAGATGATAATGAAGATCAAGAATTTATTTCAGAATCCAAGACACCTCTTATGGTACCATAAAATCAACACCTCAACAGTTTAGCCAAACAGAACTGAATGATTTAGTGGGTGATTTGGGATTCTCCAAGACTGTAACTAAAGTTCTAGCATTCAGGTGACAAGAAAAACATCTGCTTGACCAAACTGCAAAAGTTTCGTATTTGCTGGAGCATTTAATGAGATTTCCTTGAGAAAGTCTAAAAATGCTAGAGTTCCAAGTGAAAATTCTTGCCTGAGAAGGATCTGTTTGTGTTTTATTTTCCATCCTAATCTGTTTCACTCTTTTACTCTTTTACTTGTTTCAGTCATTTGACTGCGGCCATGCTGGAGCACCGCCTTTAGTCGAGCAAATCGACCTCGGGACTTATTCTTTTGTAAGCCCAGTACTTATTCTATCAGTCTCTTTTGCCGAACCGCTAAGTAACGGGGACGTAAACACACCAGCATCGGTTGTCAAGCAATGCTAGGGGGACAAACACAGACACACAAACATACACACGCACATATATATATATATATATATATACATATATACGACAGGCTTCTTTCAGTTTCCGTCTACCAAATCCACTCAAGGCTTTGGTCGGCCCGAGGCTATAGTAAAAGACACTTGCCCAAGATGCCACGCAGTGGGACTGAACCCGGAACCATGTGGTTGGTAAACAAGCTACTTACCACACAGCCACTCCTGCGCCTAGTTATCAACTATTTACATCTCTCATTTGTATATACTATATATATCTTCAACTGTACAACAGATGGCACAAAAAAAGAAAGAAAAGAAAATGATGCATGAGAACATTTATTTTACACAGTATAGGTGCAGGAGTGGCGGTGTGGTAAGAAGCTTGCTTACCAACCACATGGTTCCGGGTTCAGTCCCACTGCATGGCACTTTGGGCAAGTGTCTTCTACTATAGCCTCGGGCCGACCAAAGCCTTGTGCGTGGATTTGGTAGACGGAAACTGAAAGAAGCCTGTCATATATATATATATATATATATATATATATATATGTGTGTGTGTGTGTGTGTGTTTGTGTGTCTGTGTTTGTCCCCACAACATTGTTTGACAAATGATGCTGGTGTGTTTATGGCCCTGTAACTTAGTGGTTCAGCAAAAGAGACCGATAGAATAAGTACTAGGCTTACAAAGAATAAGTCCTGGGGCCGATTTGCTCAACTAAAGGCATTGCTCCAGCATGGCTGCAGTCAAATGACTGAAATAAAAGGTAGTGATACAGACAACCCAATAATAAAAATAACTGTATAGTGATTCCAAAATATGCTCACCATTTTCTGCTATCACTCGGGGACGGGTTACCTCAGGTCTTGTTGGTGTTGGTCTTCGGGTGCGAGGGTCGGTAACAGTTGGAGTCCTGTAATTCCGACAAGCTTTCAAGCAGGCCCTTTCATCGTCGAATCTGTTCGTATTTCCTCCACAACCACCGTACCAAAATTGTTTGCATCTTCTAGTTTCTGTGTCATAGGCCCACTTTTGTGTGTAGTCAGAACAGGTGCCACGAGCTGGTTCTGCAGAGCAGTGTACTGGAAACAGGGAACAGAGAAAAGAAAAGAAAAAAAACAAAACAAATGAGAGGCATAGATATTAGATTCACATAAGATTTCAAATTTAAAAAAACCTTTAAAAAGATCAAAATAATGGCTACAGAATAACAAGTGAAAGAGTAAATCGACCCTGGGACTTATTCTTTGTAAGCCCAGTACTTATTCTATCGGTCTCTTTTGCCGAACCGCTAAGTAACAGAGACGTAAGCACACCAGCATCGGTTGTCAAGCAATGCTAGTGGGGCAAACACACACACACATATATATATACATATATACAATAAAGGGTGGAATATAATTAATTCAATAAAATTAATCAATTTCACCTAGTAGATTTATCGGTATGGAAAAGACCATATTTGGTAAGGGTTATATACATATATACATATACATATATACGACAGGCTTCTTTCAGTTTCCATCTACCAAATCCACTCACAAGGCATTGGTCGGCCTGGGGCTATCGCAGAAGACACTTGCCCAAGATGCCACGCAGTGGGACTGAACCCGGAACCATGTGGTTGGTTAGCAAGCTACTTACCACACAGCCACTCGTGTGCCTATTTATATATATATATATATACATATATACGACAGGCTTCTTTCAGTTTCCGTCTACCAAATCCACTCACAAGGCATTGGTCGGCCCGGGGCTATAGCAGAAGACACTTGCCCAAGATGCCATGCAGTGGGACTGAACCCGGAACCATGTGGTTGGTTAGCAAGCTACTTACCACACAACCACTCCTGTGCCTATTTATATATATATATATATATGATGGGCTTCTTTCAGTTTCCGTCTACCAA
>NC_043025.1:5844950-5894950 GCF_006345805.1 Octopus sinensis
CACCATCATCACCATCACTATCATCATCACCATCATCATCATCATTGCCATCATCACCATCATCACCATCACCATCATCATCACCATCATCATCATCATCATTGCCATCATCACCATCATCACCATCATCATCATTGCCATCACCATCACCATCATCATCATTGCCATCACCATCACCATCACCACCATCATCATCATCATCAGCAGCAGCATATTCATCAATATCATCGTCATTATTATAATTATGATAATTATTATTACTTATTTCATTACTACCCACAAGGGGCTACACACAGCAGGGACAAACAAGGACAGACATATGGATTAAGGTGCCACACAATGGGACTGAACCCAGAACCGTGTGGTTGGTAAGCAAGTGTCTTACCACACAGCCACTCCTACGCCTATATATATATATGTATATGTGGAGGCGCAATGGCCCAGTGGTTAGGGCAGCGGACTCACGGTCGCAGGATCGTGGTTTCAATTCCCAGACCGGGCGTTGTGAGTGTTTATAGAGCGAAAACACCTAAAAGCTCCACGAGGCTCCGGCAGAGGGTGGTGATCCCTGTTGTACTCCTTCACCACTCTTTCTCTCACTCTTTCTGCTGTTGGCCTGCTCGCTTAGCCAGCGGGGTGGCGTCATTCGAAGGCTAAAACAATGCAAATGCATTGTGACCAGCGATGTGTAACAACATTTGATGGTCTGGTCGGTCACGTGATGATCACGTGATATATATATATATAGACACACAGAATAGGCTTCTTTTAGTTTCTGTTTACCAAATCTACTTTCAAGGGTTTGGTCAGTCCAAGGCTATTGTAGAAGACACTTGCCTAAGGTGCCACACAGTGAGACTGAACCCAGAACCTTGTGGTTGGTAAGCAAGCGTCTTACCACACAGCCACTCCTGTGCCTATATATACATATACTCATAAAATACATACACACATAAATTTATAGTAGTGGTTACCAAAGCGGGCAGTACCCCCCTGCTGGGGGTAGTGGAAAGATCTAGGGAGGGGCATTGAAGAAAAGTGGGGCAACAATGGGATGGCCAAAAAGGGGAGATGCATGTTTTAATAATGGGTTACTCTCTCTTTACCCTTTTACTTGTTTCAGTCATTTGACTGTGGCCATGCTGGAGCACCGCCTTTAATCGAGCAACTCGACCCCGGGACTTATTTTTTGTAAGCCCAGTACTTATTCTATCGGTCTCTTTTTGCCGAACCGCTAAGTGACGGGGACATAAACACACCAGCATCGGTTGTCAAGCAATGCTAGGGGGACAAACACACACACACATACATATATATACATATATATGACGGGCTTCTTTCAGTTTCCGTCTACCAAATCCACTCACAAGGCTTTGGTCAGCCCGAGGCTATAGTAGAAGACACTTGCCCAAGGTGCCATGCAGTGGGACTGAACCTGGAACCATGTAGTTGGTAAGCAAGCTACTTACCACATAGCCACTCCTGCACCTAATTAAATTAAGTTTTATTTGTGAAATACAGTTGTTTTGAATTTGTGACAGAAAGCGGCCTATGTTTGTGGTGGTGAGTTGGAGGTAGGGCTGGGGTGGGGGGCTAGAAATGTGGCCCGAGTGCCAAGGATGGAGGGCGGCACACGAAAGTTTGGAAACCACTGCTCTAAATAATAAAATAATGAAATGAAGCAGGTTATATTAAGTTTGAGGGTATACTTCGAATAAACAGGATGGCTATGGTTGGAACGCCTTTGATCAAATCTGCTTGATGAGCACTTCTGAGATATGGCAAAACTCTTAGAGGTGGTGGTGGTGGTGATGGTGGGGAGGGATGCTAGGAATGTGATCTTGGATGCCAAGGAGGGCAGCAGTCCCTAAAATGTTTGGGAACGACTGATCTATAGTGATGGTCACAGCCAAACACGTGTGCATGAAGAGAAGGGGACAGCGTGAGCAACAAATGGTAGTGCTGGTGGCGGTGGTGTTGGTGGCGGTGGTGGCGGTGGTGTTGGTGGCGGTGGTGTTGGTGGTGGTGATGGATGTGGTGGTGGTGGCGGTGGTGTTGGTGGTGGTTGTGGTTGTGGTGATGGCAGTGGTGTCGGTGTTGGTGTTGGTGATGGTTGTGGTAGTGGTGGTGGTGGTGTTGGTGGTGGTGGTATTGGTGGTGGTTGTGGTAGTGGTGGTGGTGATGGCAGTGGTGTTGGTGTTGGTGATGGTTGTGGTAGTGGTCGTGGTGGCGGTGGTGTTGGTGGTGGTGGCGGTGGTGTTGATGGTGGTTGTGGTTGTGGTGGTGTTGGTGGTGGTGGTGTTGGTGGTGATGGTTGTGGTAGTGGTGGTGGTGATGGTGGGGAGGGATGCTAGGAATGTGATCTTGGATGCCAAGGAGGGCAGCAGTCCCTAAAATGTTTGGGAACGACTGATCTATAGTGATGGTCACAAACAAGAGAAAGGTGACAGCGTGATCAGCAACTGGTGATAGTGATGTTGGTGATGGTAGTGGTGGTGGTGGAAGATGTAAACGAAGCTAAGAATAATTAGCACAGGTGCCAGGTGTCAGTGTTACTTACATTTTAATATTGCAGCTCACTCGACACGACTTGGTGGACGCAGGTCTGCTGGCACGATCACATCTTTCTGGGACATTTTTCCTCTTGTACACATCATAACACATCACCACACGCCTCTGGACACCTGCAACGAAAGCAATAATAACCAGAGATGATTTTTTTGAAATGAGAATATCTGAAATAAACTCGATTGCTCTCACAAACGAGAACAGTAAAAATGAACCTGACTGCTTTCAGAAATTATGTAGAAAAACAGGAAAAATAATCCAGAATCCTTGTCTGGTACTGGATCGATCCAAAAATTTAATCAGTTTGTGTCAGTCGTGAGGTCAAACATCCCTGAAAGTTTCATCTGAATCCATCCAGTGGTTCTTGAGATATTTTGTCTAAGGACAAACAAACACGACTGAAAACAATACCTCTGTCTTCTCACTAAGGCAGAGGTAATAATAATAATAATAATAATAATAAAATAATAATAATAATAATAATAATAATGCACTCAGAGAGCACAAACCTCTGTCTAGGCAACACTAACGTCCTCTCAATGATTAGCCAGAGATGATATTTAAAATGAGAATATCTGAAATAAACTCAACTGCTCTCACAAATGAGAATACTAAAAATGAACCTGACCACTCTCAAAGATTACATAAAAAGACAGGAAAAATAATCCAGAATCCTTATCTGGAACTGGATCGATCCCAGACTCTAATCAGTTTGTGTCAGTCATGAGGCCAAACATCCCTGAAAGTTTCATCTGAATCCATCCAGTGGTTCCTTGAGATATCTTGTCCATGGACAAACAAACAAAGAAACACATATGACTGAAAACAATACCTCTGCCTTCTCACTAAGTTGGGGGTAACAAGAGTACTTAGAGGATGCAAACCTCCACCAAGTCAACACCAATGTCCTCTCAATGATTAGTCAGAGATGATCTTTAAAATGAGAATATCTAAAATAAACTCGACTGCTCTCACACACGAGAATGCTAAAACTGAACCTGACTCTCTTTACTCTTTACTCTTTTACTTGTTTCAGTCATTTGACTGCGGCCATGCTGGAGCACCGCCTTTAATCGAGCAACTCGACCTTAGGACTTATTCTTTTGTGAGCCCAGTACTTATTCTATCGGTCAGAAATTAAGTAAAAAAAAACAGGAAAAATAATACAGAATCCTTGTCCGGTATCAGATCCTTACCTGCTCCACAGGAAACTGAGCATTCTGTCCATCCACCGACATTCCATTCGTACTGCCTTAATCCTTGCACATCGTCTGTCACAGTTAGATTCGGGTCAATGGGGACAAAAGCGAACTTCCTGTTGGTCACCTTGTGATCATCATCATCATCATCATCATCATCGGCATTGACAGGAAAATCGCCGTCAATGTTATCGTCATCACTGCCGTCGTCGTCAACACCGTCGGCGCTGCCACGCGCGGCTTCTTTCGCAGTCAACTGCATCAGAGGTTCTTGGTCACGTGGTGGATTGACGGCCAGCTCGGGTTTGCGGTGACGCAGTCTGATGCGGGAAGCGCCCATTTCGCTGCTGATGTACACACTCTGGCTGTCGTTGCTTTGCTTCAATGTGCTGCTGAGTTGTTTCAATGGTGGCGCAGGTTCAAGGTGCCGCAGAAGCACGGTGCTAGTTTCACCCTCTTTCTGAATTGAGTATTCGTACTCAATATCTGCTGTCTTCTCCTTCACGACAAGCTGGTAGGGTAAAAAGAAAATAATAATAATAATAATAATAATAATAATAATAATAATAATAATAATTATAACAATAATGATGATGAAAATAATAATGATAATAATGATAATAATAATGATGATGATAATAATAATAATAATAATAATAATAATAATAATAAAAATTATAACAATAATTATAATAATAATAATAATAATAATAATAATAATAAAAATTATAACAATAATTATAATAATAATAATAATAATAATAATAATAATAAAAATTATAACAAAATATAATAATAATAATAATAATAATAACAATAATGATGATGAAAATAATAATGATAATGATAATAATAATAATAATAATAATAATGATAATAATAATTATAATAATAATAATAATAATAATAATAATTATAACAATAATGATGATGAAAATAATAATGATAATGATAATAATAATAATAATAATAATGATGATAATAATAATAATAATAATAATAATAATAATGATAATAATAATAATAATAATAATAATAATAATAATAATAATAATAATAATAAATGTAGGGTTGTCGCTGATCGGAAGAGGTGACCATCTGGAAGGGATATTCTCATCGCTCCTTTCTGACAACGGGTAGCCCCATGCTCACTGGTGTGAAGCCCTGATGCAGTACCAGGCAGTGGCTCTCATGGCTTCTGATCTTAACTGATTGGAAGTGTTATCATTTACATTGTTTTGTCTTGGTATAAAAGATGGGCTACAGCAAATATTCTGCTCAATACCACAGATTTGCTAATGCCCTGATGCAGTACCAGGCAGTGGCTCTCGTGGCTTCTGATCTTAACTGATTGGAAGTGTTATCATTTACATTGTTTTGTCTTGGTATAAAAGATGAGCTACAGGCAAATATTCTGCTCAATACCACAGTTTGCATGCCCTGATGCAGTACCAGGCAGTGGCTCTCGTGGCTTCTGATCTTACTGATTGGAAGTGTTATCATGTACATTGTTTTGTCTTGGTATAAAAGATGGCCTACAGCAAATTTCTGCTCATACCACAGATTTGCTAATGCCAGCAGTACCAGGCAGTGGCTCTCGTGGCTTCTGATCTTAACTGATTGGAAATGTTATCATGTACATTGTTTTGTCTTGGTATAAAAGATGGCCTACAGCAAATATTCTGCTCAATACCACAGATTTGCTAATGCCCTGATGCAGTACCAGGCAGTGGCTCTCATGGCTTCTGATCTTAACTGACTGGAAGTGTTATCATGTACATTGTTTTGTCTTGGTATAAAAGAGGGGCTACAGAAAATATTCTGCTCAATACCACAGATTTGCTAATGCCCTGATGCAGTACCAGGCAGTGGCTCTCATGGCTTCTGATCTTAACTGATTGGAAGTGTTATCATGTATATTGTTTTGTCTTGGTATAAAAGAGGGGCTACAGAAAATATTCTGCTCAATACCACAGATTTGCTAATGCCCTGATGCAGTACCAGGCAGTGGCTCTCATGGCTTCTGATCTTAACTGACTGGAAGTGTTATCATGTACATTGTTTTGTCTTGGTATAAAAGAGGGGCTACAGAAAATATTCTGCTCAATACCACAGATTTGCTTGTCAATTGTTTGACCATAACCAGTTGAGCATGTCCCTTAGTGGCTGATGATATGTGCATCTCTGATCATGAGCAGAAGTAGTTGGGGAGCATCATAGCCATTTGTTGAGAAGGATTCTTTGGGGCTTGAATAATTCACCTCTGGAAACATGGGAGGTACTTTCAACATCCTTAAACAACCCTTAATCAGGGACCTTTTGAGTAAGATGAGTTACTCGACCAGGAGAAAATTCTAACTGCCCACCACCCACTGTAAGGTCATGTGCTGTTTACCTTGATATGAGATCATCATGTCGCGCACATATGGTTGTGATGCATGTGCCTAGTGTACCCTTATCAGATGGTTAGTCATGATGGGTATACTGGGCTTCGTATATTTTACCCCAGTGTCACTTAGATGGCATGCACTGCTCTCTCACTCAATAATAAAAATAATAATAATGATAATAATAATAATAATAATAACGATAATAATAATAATAATAATAATAAAGAAAGGATTATTCATCATCATCATCAACATCATCGTTTAACGTTTGTTTTCCATTATTTACATTATTTAGTTTTCGTTTTTGGATTTGGTTTGCAAGATTCTTTATATGAGTTTGCGTGTTGAAGCATATTCTGTTGTGTCTGGGGAGAGTCATTTTCTTTTTGCACCTCATGATTTAACACACTCACCGGTAAAATTTCCACTTATTTCTTATTTTTATTCTATTTTAAGAATAAGTGGAAATTTTACTGCTGAGTGTGTTAAATCATAACAAATGAAAGAAAAGGGCACTTTTCAGAAGTCTAGAGGAGTTGGGTTCTCATTAGGGGCCTGTGAAACTTGAAGTAGCATGGAACTGAACCAAACTGTTTTAAATAATAATAATAATAATGTCTGTGTGTGTGTGTGTATGTGTGTTTGTGTGTGTGTATGTGTGTTTGCGTGTATGTGTGTGTGTGTATGTGTGTTTGTGTGTGTGTGTGTGTGTGCTTGTGTGTATGTATGTGTGTTTGTGTGTGTGTGTGTGTGTACTAATTATGGTCAAAACACAACAAAAATCCTAAGATGTTAAGAACCAGAATGGAATTGGACCCAGTGCAACAGACAGCAACAATGTTATGAAGATCAATACAGTGCCACTACTTACCACTAGAATGAGGTTTGTACTTATAGGACCTACAGCAGAAAGCTGTTGGGTTTTACCATCATTGATGTAGTAGAATGTGGTGCCATATCTGTGGAATTTGGAGTAATTCACCAGTTTCCATTTACCATTGAGAAGGAACTTTCCACGGTTAGTTCTGAGAGCTGTAAAATAGTAAAAATGGTAATGTGGTTAGTGTATATATGGAAGCACTCCGTCGGTTACGACTATGAGGGTTCCAGTTGATCCGAATCAACGGAACAGCCTGCTCGTGAAATTAACGTGTAAGTGGCTGAGCACTCCACAGACACGTGTACCCATAACGTAGTTCTCGGGGGATATTCAGCGTGACACAGAGAGTGACAAGGCCGGCCCTTTGAAATACAGGTACAACAGAAACAGGAAGTAAGAGTGAGAGAAAGTTGTGGTGAAAGAGTACAGTAGGGATCACCACCATCCCCTGCCGGAGCCTCGTGGAGCTTTAGGTGTTTTCGCTCAATAAACACTCACAACGCTCGGTCTGGGAATCGAAACCGCGATCCTATGACCGCGAGTCTGCTGCCCTAACCACTGGGCCATTGCACCTCCACAGTATATATATAGTGTATATATAGATGTGTGTGTATGTAAAAAGCACCATCTGAACAAACATGGTCGATGCCAGCACCCTCTGTCTGGCTCCTGTGCCAGTGGCATGCAAAAAGCACCCAATACACTCTCGGAGTGGTTGGCATTAGGAAGGGCATCCAGCTGTAGAAACCTTGCCAGATCAGATTGGATCCTGGTGCAGCCTACTGGCTTCCCAGACCCCAGTCAAACCGTCCAACCCATGCCAGCATGGAAAGCAGACATTAACCGATGATGACGATGATGATGATGATGATGATGATGATGATATGAGGGGAAGTAAAAAATTATCCACACTTTCACCATAACATATCTATTCTCTTTTACTCTCTTTTACTTGTTTCAGTCATTTGAGTGCGGCCATGCTGGAGCACCACCTTTAGTCGAGCAGATCAACACCGGGACTTATTCTTTGAAAGCCCAGTACTTATTCTATCGGTCACTTTTGCCGAACCACTAAGTAACGGGGACATAAACACACCAGCATCGGTTGTCAAGCAATGCTAGGGGGACAAACACACACACACACATATATATATATATATACATATATACGACGGGCTCCTTTCAGTTTCTGTCTACCAAATCCACTCACAAGGCTTTGGTCGGCCCGAGGCTATAGCAGAAGACACTTGCCCAAGATGCCACGCAGTCGGACTGAACCCAGAACCATGTGGTTGGTAAGCAAGCTACTTACCACATAGCCACTCCTGTCTATATTTATCATTGTCACACTACCTTCGGCACATGCATGCTTATAATTGGTACCATTGTGGTCTTTTGATCATGCCATTTTTCTTTCTGGTTTTACAGGGTAAGCATGGCCACTCCACTGGCAATGTGCATGAAAGCAGAACAAAGAGCAATGATCTGAGAGATGGTAATGGTGAACTGGTTTACCATTACCATCTCTCGAGCTTGCTGTATCTTCTCATCAGTGGTGGAGGTTGATGGGCGACCTGCTCCCCCTTCATACATCACACTTGTCCGGCCACTTTTAAACTTCTCAAGCCACTCATACACATTTCCTATTTCTTTACTGCCCACAAGGGGCTGCACATAGAGGGGACAAACAAGGACAAACAGATTAAGTCGATTATATCGACCCCAGTGCATAACTGGTACTTATTTAATCGACCCCAAAAGGATGAAAGACAAAGTTGATTTTTGGTGGAATTTGAACTCAGAACGTAGCAGCAGACAAAATAGCGCTAAGCATTTTGCCCAGAATGCTAATGTTTCTTATTTCTTTATTGCCCACAAGGGGCTAAACAGAGAGGACAAACAAGGACAGACAAATGGATTAAGTTGATTACATCGACCCCAGTGCATAACTGGTACTTAATTTCTCGACCCCGAAATGATGAAAGGCAAAGTCAACCTCGGCGGAATTTGAACTCGGAACGTAATGACAGACGAAATACCTATTTCTTTACTACCCACAAGGGGCTAAACGCAGAGAGGACAAACAAGGACAGACAAATGGATTAAGCCGATTATATCAATCCCAGTGCATTACTGGTACTTAGTTAATCAACCCCAAAAGGATGAAAGGCAAGGTCAACCTTGATGGAATTTGAACTCAGAACGTAATGACAGACGAAATACCTATTTCTTTACTACCCACAAGGGGCTAAACGCAGAGAGGACAAACAAGGACAGACAAATGGATTAAGCCGATTATATCAATCCCAGTGCATTACTGGTACTTAGTTAATCAACCCCAAAAGGATGAAAGGCAAGGTCAACCTTGATGGAATTTGAACTCAGAACGTAATGACAGACGAAATACCTATTTCTTTACTACCCACAAAGGGCTAAACACAGAGGGGACAAGCAAGGACAGACAAACGGATTAAGTCGATTATATCGACCCCAGTGCATAACTGGTACTTAATTTCTCAACCCCGAAAGGATGAAAGGAAGCAACGTTGACCTCGGCGGAATTTGAACTCAGAACATAAAGACAGACAAAATACCGCTAAGCATTTCGCCTGGCGTGCTAACGATTCTGCCATCTCGTCACTCATACACATTTCTATGTGGTAGTGCACTGTCTCCATATTGTGCAAGAAGCCTCTGATAGATTTTAGTGCCTGACACACCTTCAGACCAGAGAAATTGGATCACTGTTCTTTGATCTTTTTTGGTGTACATTTCTAGTGGAGTGGCCATGCTAACACTGTAAGTGGAGGCGCAATGGCCCAGTGGTTAGGGCAGCGGACTTGCGGTCATAGGATCGCGGTTTCGATTCCCAGACCGAGCGTTGTGAGTGTTTATTGAGCGAAAAACAGCTAAAGCTCCACGAGGCTCCGGCAGGGGATGGTGGTGATCCCTGCTGTACTCTTTCACCACAACTTTCTCTCACTCTTACTTCCTGTTTCTGTTGTACCTGTATTTCAAAGGGTGGAGGCGCAATGGCCCAGTGGTTAGGGCAGCGGTCTCGCGGTCATAGGATCGCGGTTTCGATTCCCAGACCGAGCGTTGTGAGTGTTTATTGAGTGAAAACACCTAAAAAGCTCCACGAGGCTCCGGCAGGGGGTAGTGGCGGTCCCTGCTGTACTCTTTCACCACAACCTTCTCTCACTCTTACTTCCTGATTCTGTTGTACCTGTATTTCAAAGGGCCGGCCTTGTCACTCTCTGTGTCACGCTGAATATCCCCGAGAACTACGTTAAGGGTACACGTGTCTGTGGAGTGCTCAGCCACTTGCACGTTAATTTCACGAGCAGGCTGTTCCGTTGATTCGGATCAACCGGAACCCTCGTCATCGTAACCGACGGAGTGCTTCCATTCCTCATCACTGTAAAGCCACATAGAAAAATGGCTTGATCAGGCTCAAACTTCAACCACATGACCACAATAGTACCAACTATAAACATGCAGGCACAGAAGACAGAATGACAATAATAAAGATATGTTAAGGTGAAAGCGAAAGTGCAGATAATTTTTGATTTCCCCTCGTATATGGTGAACCTTTCGGGTGAGATGAAAAAGGACCGAGCTGCCTGGTACTTTGCTGTACTCAAGAAGACCTGTACTTTGCAGCAGACATGTTAAGACTTATCCTTATAGTGGTGTGAAGCATTCATAGTGGTTCCACATAAAAGTGCCTGTGCAGTTCCATGTAAAAATGCCCATACTTAGCGGTTCGGCAAAAAGAGACCGATAGAATAAGTACTAAAACGTGGTGCTCCAGCATGGCCGCAGTCAAATGACTGAAACAAGTAAAAGAGTAAAAGAGAGTAAGAGTAAAAGAGAGTGGCTGTGTGGTAAGTAGCTTGCTTACCAACCACATGGTTCCGGGTTCAGTCCCACTGCGTGGCATCTTGGGCAAGTGTCTTCTACTATAGCCTTGGGCCGACAAAAACCTTGTGAGTGGATTTGGTAGATGGAAACTGAAAAAAGCCCGTCGTATATATATATATATATATATATATATATAGGCGCAAGAGTGGCTGTGTGGTATGTAACTTGCTAACCAACCACATGGTTCTGGGTTCAGTCCCACTGCATGGCATCTTGGGCAAGTGTCTTCTACTATAGCCTTGGGCCGACAAAAACCTTGTGAGTGGATTTGGTAGACGGAAACTGAAAGAAGCCTGTCGTATATATATATGCAGGAGTGGCAGTGTGGTAAGTAGCTTGCTTACCAACCACATGGTTCCGGGTTCAGTCCCACTGCGTGGCATCTTGGGCAAGTGTCTTCTACTATAGCCTTGGACTGACAAAAACCTTGTGAGTGGATTTGGTAGACGGAAACTGAAAAAAGCCCGTCGTATATA
Source organism: Octopus sinensis (assembly GCF_006345805.1). Lineage (NCBI taxonomy): Eukaryota > Metazoa > Mollusca > Cephalopoda > Octopoda > Octopodidae > Octopus > Octopus sinensis. The sequence goes on from NC_043025.1 coordinate 5,856,388, forward strand.
TATATATATATATATATATATATAGGCGCAAGAGTGGCTGTGTGGTAAGTAGCTTGCTTACCAACCACATGGTTCTGGGTTCAGTCCCACTGCGTGGCATCTTGGGCAAGTGTCTTCTGCTATAGCCCCGGGCCGACCAATGCCTTGTGAGTGGATTTGGTAGACGGAAACTGAAAAAAGCCCGTCGTATATATATATATATACATATATATATATATATATATATATGTATATATAGGCGCAAGAGTGGCTGTGTGGTATGTAACTTGCTAACCAACCACATGGTTCCGGGTTCAGTCCCACTGCGTGGCATCTTGGGCAAGTGTCTTTTACTATAGCCTTGGACCGACAAAAACCTTGTGAGTGGATTTGGTAGACGGAAACTGAAAAAAGCCCGTCGTATATATGTATATATATATATATAGGCGCAGAAGTGGCTGTGTGGTATGTAACTTGCTAACCAACCACATGGTTCTGGGTTCAGTCCCACTGCATGGCATCTTGGGCAAGTGTCTTCTACTATAGCCTTGGGCCAACCAAGCCTTGTGAGTGGATTTGGTAGATGGAAACTGAAAGAAGCCTGTCATATATATGTATTTTTTTTCTGTGTATCTTTCTGTCGAAGAGCGTAGGCTCGAAACGTAAAAGACTTGTTCTATTTCTATTCCTGAGTGCCATACTAATACATTTGTTTGTTTGTACTCCACCTGCCTTCGTCTTTTATTTATTTTCGTAAACCTTCCCGTTATATATATGTGTGTGTGTGTGTGTGTTTGTATGTCTGTGTTTGTCCCCCAAACATCGCCTGACAACCAATGCTGGTGTGTTTACGTCCCCCTAAATTAGTGGTTCAGCAAAAGAAACCAATATAATATGTACTAGGCTTACAAAGAATAAGTCCTGGGGTCGATTTGCTCGACTAAAGGCAGTGCTCCAGGATGGCCACAGTCAAATGCCTGAAACAAGTGAAAGAGTATAGCCTTGCTCTGTCCAAAATCCTGGGATTGTATCTTATAAGCCTCAAGAATGGATTTTAAACTGATGTAGGGATATGTGAGTCTTGGATTCCAGAACATCCCGCTGTGCTTGAGGAGACCTGTTGAGTCAAGTACATGAACATCGAAATAAATATCAATGGAAATAGTAGTTGTGATACCTGTGTCGGTGGCACATAAAAAGCACCATCCGAATGTGGCCGTTGCCAGCACCGCCTCGACTGGCTTCTGTGCCGGTGGCACATAAAAAGCACCATCCAAACGTGGCCAATGCCAAAAGCACCATCCGAACGTGGCTGTTGCTAGCGCCGCCTCAACTGGCTTCTGTGCTGGTGGAACATAAAAAGCACCATCCGAATGTGGCCGATGCCAAAAGCACCATCCGAACGTGGCCGTTGCTAGCGCTGCCTCAACTGGCTTCTGTGCTGGTGGAACATAAAAAGCACCATCCGAATGTGGCCGATGCCAAAAGCACCATCCGAACGTGGCCGTTGCTAGCGCCGCCTCGACTGGCTTCTGTGCTGGTGGAACATAAAAAGCACCATCTGAACGTGGCTGATGCCAGCACCGCCTCGACTGGCTTCTGTGCCAGTGGCACATAAAAAGCACCATCCGAATGTGGCCGATGCCAAAAGCACCATCCGAACGTGGCCGTTGCCAGCGCCGCCTCGACTGTCTTCTGTGCTGGTGGCACATAAAAAGCACCATCCGAACGTGCCGATGCCAGCGCCGCCTTGGCTGGCTTCTGTACCGGTGGCACGTTAAAAGCACCAACCGATCGTGGCCGATGCCGGACTCCCCTGGCACCTGTGCAGGTGGCATGTAAAAAGCACCCACTACAATTGCGGAGTGGTTGGTGTTAGGAAGGGCATCAAGCTGTAGAAACACTGCCAGATCAGACTGGAGCCTGGTGCAGCCTCCTGGCTTCCCAGACCCCGGTCGAACCGTCCAACCCGTGCTAGCACGGAAAACGGACGTTAAACGATGATGATGATGATGATGATGATGATGATGATGATGAAAAAGCATTATAAATAACAATATTAAGTTGAGTTCTACTTACCAAAATGATTCTCAGAATCCTTTCGATTTTTCACCAGAATATTGGTGGCGCCCCTTGGAATAACCAGGAAGTCGTTGTAACCTAAAAAATAGAAATTTTAAAACTATTATGAAATATCCTTGTACCCTGCCAATCCTACCCTGCAATAAATGCTCCCAGCTCTTCTATACAGCCCTTGGCCTAAACAGCCACCTCAAGCACCCTTCGCACATATCAAGGATAACAATGAGGATAACAACGTAGCTTTCGCACCCGTGCAACCGCCAGTCTATCGTGTGTGGTGGGTGGATCTTCAAGTTGGCACACGCATTCTTTGTAGCTTAGAGTAGGCTCAAATTAGAGATTATTCTTTGTGGTTAATGGTGTGAGTCCTGATTGGAAGAAGAAGAAGAAGAAGAAGAAGAAGAAGAAAGAAGAAGAAGAAAAAGAAACGGAATCACTACTCATGTCCTCTACCTTTTTTTTTGAATTGGTGGTGGTAGTAGTAGTAGTAGTAGTAGTAGTAGTAGTAGTAGTAGTAGAATTGGAAGAAGAAGATGAAGAAGAAGGAGAAGGAGGAGGAGAAGAAGAAGAAGAAGCAGAAGAAGAAGAAGAAGAAGAAGAAGAAGACAACAGCCTGGCCAATCTGGATGTTGGGACACACAATGTCAAAAGAGAGCCCACTGGTCAATCTATACATTCTGCTATACAAGGAGCATGAGTGGTCAAGTTGGGTGTCCCATTGGCAGAAACAAAAGCACGAACCACCCTGTCTGGTGAAGATGCACCAACAATGATGCCACCCCCAACAAACAGAACAGGATTGCGGGGACACAAAAATAATGCAAACTATATAATAGGCGTAGGAGTGGCTGTGTGGTAAGTAGTTTGCTTACCAACCACATGGTTCCGGGTTCAGTCCCACTGCGTGGCACCTTGGGCAAGTGTCTTCTACTATAGCCTCAGGCCGACCAAAAACCTTGTGAGTGGATTTGGTAGACAGAAACTGGAAGAAGCCCGTCGGATATATGTATATATATGTGTATGTAATTGTATATGTTTGTGTGTCTGCGTTTGTCCCCCCAGCATTGCTTGACAACGGATGCTGGTGTGTTTACGTCCCCGTAACTTAGCGGTTCGGCAAAAGAGCCCGATAGAATAAGTACTAGGCTTACAAAGAATAAGTCCTGGGGTCGATTTGCTCGACTAAAGGTGGTGCTCCAGCATGGCCACAGTCACATGATGAAACAAGTAAAAATTAAAAATTGAAAAAAAAATACAAGTCTAGACCCAATTGCTTGCCCTCAGTCCCAACAGACCACCAGTGCCCGACCTGCGGCAGAGCCCTCAAGGTACGTATCAAGCTGATCAGCCACAGCTGGACACACTGTGCCCTATCTTCTTCTCCTATGTCATATCTTTGGTCATCGTCGGCAATGAAGGACAAAGTAATAATAGATAGGGACACCTCTGTGACCACACTTTTGGCTGTGTAGGCCTGCCTTTGAGAAGCATCCATAACTGCACGGGTTACATGAAAGAGACCCTTTTCTGTGCTTCTCAGGGAGAGGGTTCACATCGTCTATATACTTGCCAGCACATTTAAATTCAATGAATACAACCCTGTTATTCTCAAATTTTTAACACCCCTAGCAATCAGACCCTTCCACAGACCCCTCCCTGAATCAAGATCTTCCCAGGTATTTGTATAGATATCAATCTTCTTTTTAAGCACATCTTTAAGATTGCCCTCAAAGCACTTGCATAGCTTGCAATGGGAATGTTTTCCTTGCTCCAATTCACCAAACATCCCCTGTTTTGGCATGTGAGAGCCCTCTAAATGAACAAAATGACCAGACCATCTAAGCTGGTGCTTCATAAACATGGACTTGATATTCATCGTTCTCCCCAGCTACCGTATTCCCATATTGGGTGCACGAGATCCCCATGAGATCTTCAGGATATTGTGCAAACAAGACGAGTTTGTTTGTTCCTTTGTTCCTTCTCGAGCCATGCCTGGCTCATAAGGGCCAGTTTCCCGTCTTCTTTGGCGCATAGGTTCCCCACCTGGACAGGACGCCGGTCCGTCACAGGTGAGCCACAAGATGCAGGAGGAAAGGGGGAGAGAAAGTTGTGGCGAAAGAGTCAGCAGAAGTTCGCCATTACCTTCTGCCGGAGCCGCTTGGAGTTTAGGTGTTTTTACTCATAAACACACACATCGCCCGGTCTGAGATTCGAACCCACGATCCCTCAAACGCGAGTCCACTGCTCTAACCACTAGGTCATGTGCTTCCACAATGTTCCTTCTCAAGCCACACCTGGCTCATAAGGGCCGGTTTCCCGGTTTCCTTGGCATATAGGTTCCCCACTTGGATGGGACGTCGGTCCGTCACAGGTGACCCGCAAGATGCAGGAGGAAAGGGTGAGAGAAAGTTATGGCGAAAGAGTCAGCAGAAGTTTGGCATTACCTTCTGCCGGAGCCGCGTGGAGCTTAGGTGTTTCGCTCATAAACACACACATCGCTCGGTCTGAGATTTGAACCCGCGATCTCTTGACCGCGAATCCGCTGCTCTAACCATAAGGCTATGTGCCTCCACAACAAGATGGGTAAGGGTGATTAGGTGATAGTCTAGGGCTTAGGGGCAGGAGACCCCAGACCTTGGAAGAAAAAAAAAAACTTTGGTCATCTTGTTGTAGTCGAGGGTTCTTTGTTGACGCCTGACACCACTGGGAGGTGGCCCTCGAAGTCGCTGGAAGTGGAGATCTCCAGGTCCAAATTCCTGAACGGCTGTTGTTGTTGTTGTTGTTGTTGTTAAGCAACAAGATGGGTAAGGGTGATTAGGTGATGGTCTAGGGCTTAGGGGCGGGAGACCCCAGACCTTGGAAGAAAAAAAAAAAAACTTTGGTCATCTTGTTGTAGTCGAGGGCTCTTCGTTGACGCCCGACACCACTGGGAGGTGGTCCTCGAAGTCGCTGGAAGTGGAGATCTCCATGTCCAAATTCCTGAATGGCTGTTGTTGTTGTTGTTGCTGTTTTTGCTGTTGTTGTTGCTGTTTTTGTTGTTGTTGTTGTTAAGCAACAAGATGGGTAAGGGTGATTAGGTGATGGTCTAGAGCTTAGGGGTAGGAGACCCCATACCTTAGAAGAAAAAAAAAAAAACTTTGGTCGTCTTGTTGTAGTCGAGGGCTCTTCGTTGACGCCCGACACCACTGGGAGGTGGCCCTCGAAGTCGCTGGAAGTGGAGATCTCCAGGCCCAAATTCTTGAACGACGGTGGAATCACTTGAGATGTTGTTTATGCATGCGATAGGTTTTCTAGGTCTTGCATCTGCGCATGCATTTGATCATGCATACATCTGCATATACATGTAAAAACTAACAAAGCACGCCCACACCCATGCACTGAAGAGACCCGCCCCCACAGAACGCATAAATGCAGGTGCATACACCTACATTCATGCACAGACTAACTGAACCACATAATTACAAAGCCTGCAAACTCTCTTGGTGCAAAAAGTCTTGTTGCTTCGTTAGCAGCCAGCTTGAACTCATTAAGAAGAACTTCGTTAAATCTCAAAGAAAAACATACTCACACACACATACATGCATACACGCAAGCACACACACACACACATACACAAACACACACACACACACACATATACACTTAAATGTACACATGTATACTCTTTACTTTCTTTTACTCTTTTACTTGTTTCAGTCATTTGATTGCGGCCATGCTGGAGCACCGCCTTTAATCGAGCAACTCGACCCTGGGACTTATTCTTTTGTAAGCCCAGTACTTATTCTATTGGTCTCTTTTGCCGAACCGCTAAGTAACGGGGACATAAACACACCAGCATCGGTTGTCAAGCAATGCTAGGGGGACAAACACAGACACATATATATATATATATATATATATATATATATATATACGACAGGCTTCTTTCAGTTTCCGTCTACCAAATCCACTCACAAGGCTTTGGTCGGCCCGATGCTATAGTAGAAGACACTTGCCCAAGGTGTCCCGCAGTGGGACTGAACCCGGAACCATGTGGTTGGTAAGCAAGCTACTTACCACACAGCCACTCCTGCGCCTATATATATATAAACACATATGCATATACATGAACACATATGTAAATATGCACATGCATACAAATATTTATATACATATAAGGCACAGGAGTGGCTGTGTGGTAAGTAGCTTGCTTACCAACCACATGGTTCTGGGTTCAGTCCCACTGCGTGGCACCTTGGGCAAGTGTCTTCTACTATAGCCTCGGGCCGACCAAAGCCTTGTGAGTGGATTTGGTAGACAGAAACTGAAAGAAGCCCGTTGTGTGTGTGTATATATATATATATATATATATATATATATATATATATAGGCGCAGGAGTGGCTGTGTGGTAAGTAGCTTGTTTACCAACCACCTGGTTCCGGGTTCAGTCCCACTGCGTGGCATCTTGGGCAAGTGTCTTCTACTATAGCCTCGGGCCGACCAATGCCTTGTGAGTGGATTTGGTAGACGGAAACTGAAAGGAGCCCATCGTATATATGTATATATATATATATATGTGTGTGTATGTGTTTGTGTGTCTGTATTTGTCCCCCTAGCATTGCTTGACAACCGATGCTGGTGTGTTTATGTCCCCGTTACTTAGCAGTTCGGCAAAAGAGACCGATAGAATAAGTACTGGGCTTACAAAAGAATAAGTCCCGGGGTCGATTTGCTCGACTAAAGGCGGTGCTCCAGCATGGCCGCGGTCAAATGACTGAAACAAGTAAAAGAGTAAAAGAGAGTAAAGAGTATAACAAAATGATGACACTGGAAAAAACAAATATATATACATGCATATACACATACTTTTGCACACACATGCACACATCTATATATATACACTATATATATACATAAAGCACAGGTTTGCGGCTATGAACTCCTCCCCCACCCCCCTACTCTCCTGACCTTGCACCCTCTGATTTTCACCTCTTCCCAGCCATGAAGTTGTTTTTGAAAGGAAAGCGTTTCCCAGATGATGCAGCCTTGATTTCTGAAGTTACGTCGTGGTTGGAGGACCAAGCTGGGGTCTTCTACAAAAACACGGTCTCCAGAGCTGCATCAAACGATGGGAGAAATGTGTAACTCTGGGTGGTTCCTATGTAGGGAAAGACTAATAACTGTGCCAAGTGTCGTTGCTCTACTGCTATGGGAAGTGGGTCAGGGGCATTACTTATTGAACGCCCCTCGTATTAGGGGACTAGTATACTTTCTTGCATTATAGCAGTCTTCAAGGTCCCAGGTTGTGACAGGAGTGTTTCAATATATACACTCCCTCATGCAGATCTACATGTACACCCTCCTATCCACACTAACACGTATACAGCTTCAGAAAGTGAAGAACACTGACCATTCTTGAGTTTAGTGGTTTCCACAGACTTCTTGACTGTCTTGCAGTGTTTTCCTTCACCTCCACAGATCCTGCAGGCGTCCTCTGCTTTGGAAGACCCAAGTACTCGATCACAGCCAACGCTCTGAAAAAAAAAGGAAAAGAACAAATGAAATGACAACAACAACAGCAACATGAATGAATGCAAAGGTCCAAGAAAAGCTGCTTCCCTCAGCTACTGACCCCCGGCTAACCCTCCTTGTAGGGGAAAGAAGTGGAACCAAAGGTGTTACTCTCCTTCTACCTATTTCTTTACTACCCACAAGGGGCCAAACATAGAGGAGACAAACAAGGACAGACAACCAGATTAAGCCGATTATATCGACCCCAGCGTGTAACTGGTACTGATTTAATCGACCCCGAAAGGATGAAAGGCAAAGTCAACCTTGGCAGAATTTGAACTCAGAACGTAACGGTAGATGAAATACCTATTTCTTTACTACCCACAAGGGGCTAAACACAGAGAGGACAAACAAGGACAGACAAACGGATTAATTCGATTATATCGACCCCAGTGCGTAACTGGTACTTAATTTATCGACCTTGAAAGGATGAAAGGCAAAGTCGACCACGGCGGAATTTGAACTCAGAACGTAGAGGCAGACGAAATACCTATTTCTTTACTACCCACAAGGGGCTAAACACAGAGGGGACAAACAAGGACAGACAAACGGATTAAGTCGATTATATCGACCCCAGCGCGTAACTGGTACTTATTTAATCGACCCCGAAAGGATGAAAGGCAAAGTCGACCTCGGCGGAAATTGAACTCAGAACATAGCAGCAGATGAAATACCTATTTCTTTACTACCCACAAGGGGCTAAACACAGAGGGGACAAACAAGGACAGACAAACGGATTAAGTCGATTATATCGACCCCAGTGCATAACTGGTACTTATTTAATCGACCTCGAAATGATGAAAGGCAAAGTCGACCTCAGCAGAATTTGAACTCAGAACGTAACGGCAGACAAAATACCTATTTCTTTACTACCCACAAGGGGCTAAACAGAGAGGGGACAAACAAGGACAAACAAGGACAGACAAACGGATTAAGTCGATTATATCGATGAAAGGATGAAAGGATGAAAGGCAAAGTCGACCTCAGCAGAATTTGAACTCAGAACGTAATGGCAGACGAAATACCACTAAGTATTTCGCCCGGCGTGCTAACAATTCTGCTAGCTCTCCTTCTACCGGTACACGGCTTCTTTACAACCCAATACTACAAAGCCACCTTCCTGGTAACTGGGTGCTGCAAGGTACCCAGTTGTCCTGTTTCTTAACAGTAAGGGATCTTGGAGCAGCAGTGGCCATAAGAGAGTAAGTAGGACATTGTATGAACAGTGTTATCACTAAATAGAAAACATATTATCTCCTTATCTCCTCAAAGACATACATCATCTCGAAAGAGTCCAGAAGCTGGCTACCCGCATGGTTCTTGGTCTCAAGAATTTGTCTTATGAAGAAAGGCTGAAGACGCTCGACCTTTATTCTCTAGAAAAACACAGCTGCTGTGGTGATCTCATTCTTGCTCACAACATCATAAGTGGAAAGTGTAACCTCTCGAAAGAGCTGTTCTTCACTCCTGCTCCAGAGCGTCGGCTGCGGGGTCACTCCGGAAAGCTCTATCTGCGACGATTTCATCTCAATCGAAGGAGAGAGGCTTTCTCCGTCCGGGTCGCGGATCCGTGGAATAAGCTGCCGGACGAGATAGTGAAGATGCCGACGACTGCTCAGTTCAAAGTCTCTCTTGACCAGAAATGGCCTGAACTCTTTGCATGAACACCCTCCCTGTGCATAACTCCATGTCCCCCTACATGGCCTTGCATTTTGCTTTTTGAGCCCAAAAATTAACTTAACTTAACTTAACTTATAACTGATGAAGTAGCAAGGCCTGATATGATTCCGTTGTGGAAGTCCACATCTTATTTATTTAATAATTCAACATAGAGGGCACAAGTCCATATAAATGTTTTTTTGTGTAGCAGGACTTTGTGTTATCAATGACTTATAATGTACCAAAATCTGATATAATTTCATATGGAGGCGTGTGGCTTTGTGGTTAGGGTGTCAGCATCATGATCAGTGTCGATAAATTAAGAACCAGTTGCATATTGGGGTCAATCTAATCAACTGGCCCCTTCCCGCAAAATTTCAGGCCTTGTGGCTGAAGTAGAAAAAAATTGGAATCTTGATCACTTGGTTTCATAACCTCAATCCCTAACCACTGAACTACACACAGTCATCCTTAAGATGAAGCCACTTAAGATAAAGGAAGGAAAATGAAGAAAGAAAAAGAGTCATGTCACTGGGTTTCTTACCTTACATGTGCCATCAACACACACCTCCGTGCCATGTGCATTACATGAGGTACCATCCACGACCTTGCCCTTCATGGTTTCTCGCAAGGTTCCGTTCACAGCTGAACATACCAAGGCACATCTGTCAGCATCATCTATAAAGGGACACACAGACACATTACGAAATGGTTTAAAAAATGCTTGAGATAACTTGTTGATTTTAAACATTTTTCACACTATTGACTTAATGTCTGGAGAGGGGATGACGAGAAGAAAAATGGTTAGTATATACATCTACCCAATGTTTCACTAACTTTGATCTTTGATAATCATTATTATAGTCAGGTGTCTTATTCCTGGATGTGTACATAGAACTTCTCACAGCGAACTGCTCACAGCAAGCTGCTCACAGCAAACTGCTCACAGTGAACTGCTCACAGCGAACTGCTCACAGCGAACTGCTCACAGCGAACTGCTCACAGCGAACTGCTCACAGCGAACTGCTCACTCGAACTGCTCACAGCGAACTGCTCACAGCGAACTGCTCACAGCGAACTGCTCACAGCGAACTGCTCACAGCGAACTGCTCACTCGAACTGCTCACAGCGAACTGCTCACAGCGAACTGCTCACAGCGAACTGCTCACAGCGAACTGCTCACAGCGAACTGCTCACTCGAACTGCTCACAGCGAACTGCTCACAGCGAACTGCTCACAGCGAACTGCTCACAGTGAACTGCTCACAGCGAACTGCTCACAGTGAACTGCTTACAGCGAACTGCTCACAGCGAACTACTCACAGCGAACTGCTCACAGCGAACTGCTCACAGCAAACTGCTCACAGCGAACTGCTCACAGCAAACTGCTCACTCGAACTGCTCACCTCGAACTGCTCACAGCGAGCTGCTCACAGCAAGCTGCTCACAGCGAACTGCACACAGCGAACTGCTCACAGCTCACAGCGAACTGCTCACAGCAAACTGCTCACAGTGAACTGTTCACAGGGAACTGCTCACAGCAAACTGCTCACAGGGAGCTACTCACAGTGAACTGCTCACAGCGAACTGCTCACAGGGAACTGCTCACAGCAAACTGCTCACAGCGAACTGCTCACAGCAAACTGCTCACTCGAACTGCTCACAGCGAACTGCTCACAGCGAACTGCACACAGCGAACTGCTCACAGCTCACAGCGAACTGCTCACAGCAAACTGCTCACAGCGAACTGTTCACAGGGAACTGCTCACAGCAAACTGCTCACAGGGAACTACTCACAGTGAACTGCTCACAGCGAACTGTTCACAGCGAACTGCTCACAGGGAACTGCTCACAGCGAACTGCTCACAGCGAACTGCTCACAGCGAACTGCTCACAGCGAACTGCTCACAGGGAACTGCACACAGCGAACTGCTCACAGCGAACTGCTCACAGGGAACTGCTCACAGTGAACTGCTCACAGCGAACTGCTTACAGTGAATTGCTCACAGTGAACTGCTCACAACGAACTGCTCACAGCGAACTGCTCACAGCGAACTGCTCATAGCGAACTGCTCACAACAAACTGCTCACAGCAAACTGCTCACAGCGGACTGCTCACAGCGAACTGCTCACAGGGAACTGCTCACAGGGAACTGCTCACTTGAACTACTCACAGCGAACTGCTCACAGCGAACTGCGCACAGCAAACTGCTCACAGCGAACTGCTCACAGCGAACTGCTCACAGCGAACTGTTCACAGGGAACTGCTCACAGCAAACTGCTCACAGGGAACTACTCACAGTGAACTGCTCACAGCGAACTGTTCACAGCGAACTGCTCACAGGGAACTACTCACAGTGAACTGCTCACAGCGAACTGTTCACAGCGAACTGCTCACAGGGAACTGCTCACAGGGAACTGCTCACAGCGAACTGCTCACAGCGAACTGCTCACAGGGAACTGCACACAGTGAACTGCTCACAGCGAACTGCTCACAGTGAACCTCTCACAGCGAACTGCTCACAGGGAACTGCTCACAGTGAACTGCTCACAGCAAACTGCTCACAGCGAACTGCTCACAGTGAACTGCTCACAATGAACAGCTCACATGAACTCAATTGCTGTCTATTTAATAGATATGTGTCAGTCCAATTTTAGTCACATAGAAGGAATTCTTCCACAACACTTTGTGTGTAATGCCGAGGGAGGTAATAACTTGAATGGAGAAAGATATATATATAAATTGTTTTGTTTTACTTGTCTCAGTCATTTGACTGTGGCCATGTTGGAGCACCATCTTTAGTCAAACGAATCGACTCCAGGACTTATTCTTTGTAAGCCTAGTACTTATTCTATTGGACTCTTTTGCCAAATCACTAAGTTACAGGTTTGTAAACACACCAACATTGGTTGTCAAGCGATGTTGGGAGGGACAAACACAGACACACACACGGCAGGCTTCTTTCAGTTTCTGTCAACAAATCCACTCACAAGGGTAGAATAGAAGACACTTGCCCAAGGTGCCATGCAGTGGGTTCAGTCCCACTGCATTACTACAACTATTATTATTATTATTATTATTATTATCATTATCATCTATTTTCATTCTCTTCTACCTAAGATTAAACCTGTATACTCACCGCCAAGATATGGGACCCATTCGTAGTAAACGTCTTTCATAGGTTTTTGGTTGAAGTCAGCACACTGGAGTGACCGGAAATCGGTGTCATCTGGACAATCCTGAAAATATAATGGAAACAATATGTAACCATGGTTACTGGTATGATGGATGCAACAGACAAGGGATTGGAAGGGTACAGGCCACTCATCCATCTTAACTTGATTGTGAGGTATAAAGTAAGGGGTGGAGAGAGGGGATGGTGAGGTAGAGGTTGTAATGATGTGTTCGGGGGCATGTGATGTTGAGGGGGAAAATGAAGGGTAGGTAAGGAGTAATGAGGGAGTAGAAGAGGGAGATGTGGGATAGAGGGGGTGTCATAGGATAGAAAGGAATTGTGGAATAGAAGGGGATTGTAGGATTGAAGGGGAATTGTGGGATAGATGGGAATTGTGGGGCAGAGAGGAACTGTAGAATAGAAGTGGATTGTAGGATAGAAGGAGATTGTGGGAAAGAAGGGAATTGTGGGATAGAAAGGAATTGTGGGATAGAGGTGATTGTGGGGGTAGAGGGAAACTGTGGAATAGAGGGAAATTGTGGGGCAGAGAGGAAATGTAGAATACAAACAGATTGTAGGATGGAAGGAGATTGTGGGAAAGAAGGGAATTGTGGGATAGAAAGGAATTGTGGGATAGAGGTGATTGTAGGGCAGAGGGAAACTGTGGAATAGAGGGAAATTGTGGGGCAGAGAGGAAATGTAGAATACAAGCAGATTGTAGGATGGAAGGAGATTGTGGGACAGAAGCGAATTGTGGGATGGAAGGGAACTGTGGGATAGAGGGGGATTGTGGGATAAAAGGGTATTGGGAAATAGAAGATTGTGGGATAGAAAGGAATTGTGGGATAGAAGTGGATTGTGGGCTAGAAGGGAATTGTAGAATAAAGGGGGAATTGTGGGATAGAAGAGGAAAACAGAAACCTTTATGTGTGTCACTTGACATGCTAGAAATAATAGCCAAATCTCTTCCTCCACTCATTTATACTGTCTTATGAAATATAATGAGGTTATAAGCCCTCACTGTACGTGGGAGAAAGACTGGGTGGCCATGGTTGGAATGGGTTTGATCACAGGTGTGGATGGTTACGGTTGACCAGGGGTTAAGCAACAATGACAACATCAACAGCAGCATCAAGAAAAAAAGCAACAGCAGCAACTACAGCAGTAACTACAACAGCAAGAACAAGAACAAGAACAACAACAATAACAACAACAACAACACAACAACAACAACAACACCAACATCAACATCGTCAACACTCACCTGGGTATTGCAAGATGTGTACTTCACTTTGTTTCCAAGGCAACCTTTATTGCTGATAGAAAGAGACGGAAAACAAAGAAAAATGTTATCGTTTATGAAGGAACTACAAAACATATTGCTTTGTGTGTGTGAGGTGCGGCTGTTGATAAGAAGCTTGCTTCCCAACCACGTGGTTCCAGGTTCAGTCCTACTGCATGGCACCTTGGACAAGTGTCTTCTACTTATTCTTATTTCTTTACTACCCACAAGGGGCTAAACATAGAGGGGACAAACAAGGACAGACAAAGCGATTAAGTCGATTACATCGACCCCAGTGCGAAACTGGTACTTTATTTATCGACCCCGAAAGGATGAAAGGCAAAGTCGACCTCGGCGGATTTTGAACTCAGAATGTAGCGGCAGACGAAATATCTATTTCTTTACTACCCACAAGGGGCTAAACATAGAGAGGACAAACAGACACACACACACACACACACACACACACATATACACGATATGCTCCTTTCAGTTTCTTATTTCTTTATTACCCACAAGGAGCTAAACATAGAGAGGACAAACAAGGACAGATAAAGGGATTAAGTCGATTACATCAACCTGAGTGCGAAACTGGTACTTTATTTATCGACCCCGAAAGGATGAAAGGCAAAGTCGACCTCGGCGGAATTTGAACTCACAACGTAACGCAGACGAAATACCGCTAAGCATTTCGCCCGGTGTGCTAACGTTTCTGCCAGCTCGCCGCCTTCCCTATAGTGTCTTCTACTATAGCCTTGGGCTAAACAAAGCCTTGACTGAATTTGGTAGACAGAAACTGAAAGAAGCCCATCGTGTGTGTGTGTGAGAGAGGAGGAGACCCCTTCGGTCATGACTGACCATGGGATTGCACCTAGAAAGTTACCCTCTGAGGCACAAGTCTGGACAAGGTTGTTTATGGAAGACGAGCATTTGCCCATGCATACCGGCCTCCCTGCCACATGACTGATGTCATCCAAGGGAAAGGTTGTCAAGCGATGTGGGGGGGGGAACAAACACAGACACACAAACACACACACATATATATACATATAGACGACAGGTTCCTTTCAGTTTTTGTCTACCAAATCCACTCACAAGGCTTTGGTCGGCCCGAGGCTATAGTAGAAGACACTTGCCCAAGGTGCCACGCAGTGGGACTGAACCCGGAACCATGTGCCTGGTAAGCAAGCTACTTAGCACACAGCCACTCCTGCGCCTATTCCTAGTCTTCGTTAGGTGTTTTACTCTTTTACTTGTTTCAGTCAGTTGACTGCGGCCATGCTGGAGCACCGCATTTAGTCGAGCAACTTGACCCGGGACTTATTCTTTGTAAGCCTAGTACTTATTCTACCGATCTCTTTTGCCGAACCGTTAAGTGACGGGGACGTAAACACACCAGCATCGGTTGTCAAGCAATGCTAGGGGGACAAACACAGACACACAAACATATATATATATATACATATATACAACGGGCTTCTTTCAGTTTCCGTCTACCAAATCCACTCACAAGGCTTTGGTTGGCCCGAGGCTATAGTAGAAGACACTTGCCCAAGGTGCCACGCAGTGGGACTGAACCCGGAACCATGTGGTTGGTAAGCAAGCTACTTACCACACAGCCACTCCTGTTTGTTTATTTTCAGAATGACATTGTAAGGTAGGTGTGAGAGGTTGGATCTGCCCAGTTTGAACATTAAACAAGGAGAATATGTGGGCTCGTTTAAACGCTAAAAGGTTAATCGTTAAAAGTATTTGCCTTTTGATGGAATATTACGCTTCCATTTCTTTCTTTACAAACTATCAAATTTAGCCAGAACACATTGTATATACAAGCTTCTTTCAGTTTCCATCTACCAAATCCACTCATTAGTAGGAGATACTTGCCCAAAGGCCATACAGTGGGATTAAACAGGAAAACTACACAGGTGTGGGTGGGAAGTGAATTTCTTAACCTGGCAGATATGATGTGTTAACCCAGTGAGTGGTAGTATGAACAATTGGTTGTTCATAATAGCTAAAAATAGATAAATAGCTTCCTTGTTTGTGTATATGGTTGTCCATGTGTTTGTGTTTGAGAATATGAACTCCAATAGTGTGAGGTCATTGTTCAAAATGTTGTTATAGCTTATTGAGTTGTGATTTGTATTTTTCAATAAACATGTTTTCTTTATTTGTCCATATTTGATTTGTGGTTTTGACAGAACAAAGGTAACGAAGACTAGGAATTATGAACAATTGGTTGTTCATAATAGCTAAAAATAGATAAATAGCTTCCTTGTTTGTGTATATGGTTGTCCATGTGTTTGTGTTTGAGAATATGAACTCCAATAGTGTGAGGTCATTGTTCAAAATGTTGTTATAGCTTATTGAGTTGTGATTTGTATTTTTCAATAAACATGTTTTCTTTATTTGTCCATATTTGATTTGTGGTTTTGACAGAACAAAGGTAACGAAGACTAGGAATTATGAACAATTGGTTGTTCATAATAGCTAAAAATAGATAAATAGCTTCCTTGTTTGTGTATATGGTTGTCCATGTGTTTGTGTTTGAGAATATGAACTCCAATAGTGTGAGGTCATTGTTCAAAATGTTGTTATAGCTTATTGAGTTGTGATTTGTATTTTTCAATAAACATGTTTTCTTTATTTGTCCATATTTGATTTGTGGTTTTGACAGAACAAAGGTAACGAAGACTAGGAATTATGAACAATTGGTTGTTCATAATAGCTAAAAATAGATAAATAGCTTCCTTGTTTGTGTATATGGTTGTCCATGTGTTTGTGTTTGAGAATATGAACTCCAATAGTGTGAGGTCATTGTTCAAAATGTTGTTATAGCTTATTGAGTTGTGATTTGTATTTTTCAATAAACATGTTTTCTTTATTTGTCCATATTTGATTTGTGGTTTCGACAGAACAAAGGTAATGAAGACTAGGAATTTGAGAGACTTGTTTGCTGCATATGTCTAAATGTTCCCTTAGTGGAATCTGTCTGGTGGTAGGATCTTGTTTGCTGTGTGTAATTTACAAATACTTGACGTAAATATCAGCAGGGTCCCCACTCCTGGCAAAACGGCCCACAAAATTGATGGTTTCCAAATGAAGATGCTCATGATATTTGTCCTGCACAGAGTTACAAATACTTCGTTCTCATCCATGGAGATACATGTGGAGCAGAAATGAAGTAAAACTGTGACTGGCTCATTAGAAAGTTGGAAGACAATTGCCCAAGGTGCCACACAGTGATGCTGAACATGGAAACTGTGTGGAGAGGAAGCTTAACTACACAGCTGTGCCTACACCTGTATATGTGTGAATGTGTATACAGACATGTGTGTGTGTGTGTGCTGCATATATGCCTGTGTGTGTACATATGTGTGTATGTGCGTATGTACATAAATATGTGTATGTATATAAGTATATGCATACATATACATATATGTATGTATGCATTTATGCATGTGTGTGTGTATGTTTATACACACACACACATATATGCGCATGTTTTTTGTGTGTAGATATAGAATATTAAAAAAATTAAATTAAAAAAAGATTATAAAATTGTAACCCCTCCCCCCTGATATTAACACTCCTCAACCTATTTCTTTATTACCCACAAGGGGCTAAACATAGAGGGAACAAACAAAGACAGACATAGGTATTATGTCAATTACATCGACCTCAGTGCATAACTGG
Organism: Octopus sinensis; assembly: GCF_006345805.1. Lineage (NCBI taxonomy): Eukaryota > Metazoa > Mollusca > Cephalopoda > Octopoda > Octopodidae > Octopus > Octopus sinensis. The sequence goes on from NC_043025.1 coordinate 5,873,812, forward strand.
TACTTAATTTATCGACCCTGAAAGGATGAAAGGCAAAGTCGACCTCGGCGGAATTTGAACTCAGAACATAATGGCAGATGAAATACCGCTATGCCTTTCGCCCAGCATGCTAACGTTTCTGCCAGCTCACCCACTACTGATATTAATACTCCTTAACCACATGACAAGCAGGAGTATTCACTCACCTTCTGTCCTCACACGTTCTTGTAGACTTCATCACACCTCCTCCACAAGTCCGAGAGCAGACACCGTCAGTCCAAGAGTTCCAATTTGAATTCGTCTCATTTGTGGGTTGTCCATGAAGCTTCAGTTTGGTTCGGTATTTAATTTATGTTTCATTTTGTTCGTTAAGATTCATTACATTTCCAGGTGTTAATGAAGCATGAGGCAGAGAAATAAAAAGAGAGAAAGAGAGAGAGGGAGAAAGATTGAAAATAAGAGACAAAAGAGAAAAATATTTCAGAGTACTGTACTTCACTTTACAAGGACCTACTTTACGAGACACCCAGGTTTACGAGTTTAATCTTTATATATAAAAGTGAGGTTGTGTGCTGTCTGTCTCCTACGATTTAGATTCCTAACTACTCCCACATTTTGCAGTGCAGTTTAACCAAAACCGGGTATCTTATAGTTGTGATTCATATCGACCCCTTCTGGGTATTAGCGCACGTCTAAGTAACGGGTACATAAACACTAGACGCTAAGTAACGGGTACATAAACACACCAACATCAGTTCTCAAGCAATGCTAGGGGGACAAACACAGACACACAAACATATACACACACATACATATATATATATATATATTATATATATATATATACATATACACGACAGGCTTCTTTCAGTTTCCGTCTACCAAATCCACTCACAAGGCTTTGGTCAGCCCGAGGCTAACTGGCTTCTGTGATGGTGGCACGTAAAAGGCACCATCCGAGCGTGATCATTACCAGCGTTGCCTTACTGGCACTTGTGCCAGTGGCACGTGAAAACAACATTCGAGCAAGGTCGTTGCCAGTGCTGCTGGAGTGGCTCCTGTGCAGGTGGCACGGAAAAAATACCATTTGAGCATGGCCGTTGCCAGTACCGCCCGACTGGCCTTTATATATATATATATATATGTGCACACACACACACACACACCCGTGCAATCATAAAGGATTAGCATGAAAGGGGGAGGTTAAACAATGATGATGATGATGATGATATATATTATATATATATGCACACACACACACCACACACACACACACCCGTGCAATCATAAAGGATTAGCATGAAAGGGGGAGGTTAAACAATGATGATGATGATGATGATATATATTATATATATATGCACACACACACACACACACACATAATTGTGTATATATATATATATATAATATATATATATATATATATATATATATATATATATATATGGAGGCGCAATGGCCCAATGGTTAGGGCAGCGGACTCGCGGTCGTAACATCACGGTTTCGATTCCCAGATGGGGTGTTGTGAGTGTTTATTGAGCGAAAACACCTAAAAGCTCCACGAGGCTTCGGCAGGGAATGGTGGCGGTCCCTGCTGTACTCTTTCGCCACAACTTTCTCTCACTCTTTCTTCTGTTGGCCTGCCCGCTTAGCCAGTGGGGTGGCGTCATTTGAAGGCTAAAACAATGCGAAGCGCATTGTGACCAGCGATGTGTAGCAACATCTGATAGCCTGGTCGGTCATGGTGATCATGGTGATATATATATATATATATAAATATATATATATATATGTATAGATTCAAATGAATATGGTACTTAATTTAGATGCACCAGAATTTTTTATGGTATTACCCATAAAATTATGTGGGGTGATTATAACCAAAAAATAAGCAACAAGATGGATCCGGTAATTTAGTACAATTGTTTCATACTATAACAATTTATTAAAGCTGCAAATATTTGCAGCTTTAATAAATTGTTATAGTATGAAACAATTGTACTAAATTACTGATCCATTCTTGTTGCTTATTTTTTGTATGTATATATATATGTATTCACACACACACACATACATGCACAAACATGCAAAAACACATACAGGTAGTATATTTATATTTTACCTGTGGCAATAGGGAAGCAAAAACCAGGATACAGGTGGTCAACCAGGGCAGCCAGGTACCACTTTGTGGTACCTTTGCTGTCATCATTGCAACAGAAGTTAGTTGTCTCTTCTTCCCTTTAACAATCGATGCTCATTGGACTCTGCTGAACCTGAAATATACAAAACAAAACAAAAACATAAGCAACAATGGCTACAACAACAACAACAAAAGGGGAGGCTCAATGGCCCAGTGGTTAGGGCAGCGGACTTGCGGTGAGCTGGCAGAAACGTTACCACATCGGCAAAATGCATAGCCATATTTCATCCGCCGTTACGTTCTGAGTTCAAATTCTGCCAAGGTCGACTTTGCCTTTCATCATTTTCGGATCAATAAATTAAGTACCAGTTACGCACTGGGGTTGATGTAATCGACTTGACTCCTTTGTCTGTTCTTGTTTGTCCCCTCTATGTTTAGTCCCTTGTGGGCAATAAAGAAATAGGTATTTTGTCTGTCTTTATGTTCTGAGTTCAATTTCTGCCGAGGTCGACTTTGCCTTTCATCCTTTCGGGGTCGATAAATTAAGTACCAGTTACGCACTGGGATCGATATAATCAACTTAATCCGTTTATCTGTCCTTGTTTGTCCCCTCTGTGTTTGGCCCCTTGTGGGTAGTAAAGAAATAGGTATTTCGTCTGCCGCTCCAGCGGAAGGTGGTGGTGAACCCCGCTGTACTCTTTCACCACAACTTTCTCTCACTCTTTCTTCCTACTTCTGCCACAAAGCAGAGGAACCATAATGTAACCCACTATGGTGTGGTTACACTTTCAGACCCTTGTCTAGATTGCGAATCCTCTGTACCCCAGGATGATTCAGCTCTCCAACCGTTAAAAAAGCCACCGTTTATGGAATGAGGATAACAACGTAGCTATTACGTGTGGTGGGTGGATCTTCAAGTTGCTGCACACATTCTTGTAGCTTAGAGTAGGCTCAAATTAGAGCTTATTCTGCTTTAATGATAATAATGTGTGTGTGTATGTATATATATATATAAAGTTAATTCAAACAAGATAGCACAAAAAAACACAACAACGCGAGGACGTGGAACAAATATAGTATTATTGGGCGCTCAGGAAAGAAGGAAAGAAGGAGGGTTTAACGATTCGAGCGAAGCTCTTCGTCGGAAACATAGGAAAAGGAAAGATCCAGAGAAGGGAAGACAGAGGAAAAAAATCGCCAACGATACACACGCGGTCACATTTATGTTTGTATATATATATATATAGTTAATGCAAACATGAACAAGCAACAAAAAAAACAACATGAGGACATGGAGTAAGTACAGTGTTATTGAACGCTCAGGAAAAAGAAGAAAGAAGGAGGATTTCACGTTTCGAGCGGAGCTCTTCATCAGAAATATAGAGAAAGTCCAAAGAAGGGAAGACGGGGAAAGAAAATCGCCAACGATACACACTCATATATATTTTCTCTTTTATTCTCTTTTACTTGTTTCAGTCATTTGACTGCGGCCATGCTGGAGCACCGCCTTTAGTCGAGCAAATGGACCCCAGGACTTATTCTTTGTAAGCCCAGTACTTATTCTATCGGTCTCTTAGGCCAAACCACTAAGTTACGGTAATGTAAACACACCAGCATCGGTTGTCAAGTTATGTTGGGGGGACAAACACAGACACACAAACACACACACACACATATATACATATACATATATATACGACGGGCTTCTTTCAGTTTCCGTCTACCAAATCCACTCACAAGGCTTTGGTCGGCTCGAGGCTATAGTAGAAGACACTTGCCCAAGGTGCCACGCAGTGGGACTGAACCTGGAACCATGTGGTTGGTAAACAAGCTACTTACCACACAGCCACTCCTGCGCCTACATACATATATGTATGTATCTATGTATATATGTATGCACACACATACATACTTGAGACAGAAATGTGAGATTTGAGAGAGATTTGTCTGCTCTCTGCTCGTCACCTGTGTATGACAGGACATGACAGAAGTGAATGAGGCAATTGGTCAGTTGAAAGTGGTGTTAGTCATGGGTGAGAGTGGCGAAAGTTAAGTGCGAGGGAAAAGGGAGGACTGGAGTTGCTAGGTCATTATTGCAAGTGTGCCATCAAAAGGTCAAGCAAATCTTGACCTCACTGAAAGAAAAAAAAAAGACTAGTTAAGAGGGGAAAACTCCATCTGGTGTTGATTTGCTGAAAATGGTAGCCAAATCTCCCTCAAATCACACCCTACTGTCTTATGTATGTATATATGTATGTATGAGCCAATGAGGGAGACTTCCATATAGCAGCTAGACATGGTAGAAATAGCAGCCAAATCTCCCTCAAATCACACACTACTGTTATATATATATATATATATATATATATATATATATATATATATATATATGAGCCAATGAGGGAGACCTCTACATGGTAGCTAGACCTGGTAGAAATAGCAGCCAAATCTCCTTTAAATCACACACTACTGTTTTATTTATATATGTATGTATGAGCCAATGAGGGAGACCTCTACATAGGAGCTAGACATGGTAGAAATAACACCCAAATCTCCTTTAAATCCCACCCTCCTGTCTTATGTATGTATGAGCCAATGAGAGAGAACTGTACATGGTAAGTAGACCTGGTAGAAATAGCAGCCAAATCTCCTTTAAATCACACACTACTGTTTTATTTATATATGTATGTATGAGCCAATGAGGGAGACCTCTACCTGGTAGCTAGACCTGGTAGAAATAGCAGCCAAATCTCCTTTAAATCACACACTACTGTTTTATTTATATATGTATGTATGAGCCAATGAGGGAGACCTCTACCTGGTAGCTAGACCTGGTAGAAATAGCAGCCAAATCTCCCTCAAATCACACCCTACAGTCTTATGTATGTATCCATGTATGTATGAGTCAATGAGGGAGACCTCTACATAGGAGCTAGACCTGGTAGAAATAGCAACCAAATCTCCCTCAAATCACACACTACTGTCTTATGTATATATGTATGTATGAGCCAATGAGGGAGACCTCTACATAGGAGCTAGACCTGGTAGAAATAGCAACCAAATCTCCCTCAAATCACACACTACTGTCTTATGTATATATGTATGTATGAGCCAATGAGGGAGACCTCTACATAGGAGCTAGACCTGGTAGAAATAGCAACCAAATCTCCCTCAAATCACACACTACTGTCTTATGTATATATGTATGTATGAGCCAATGAGGGAGACCTCTACATAGGAGCTAGACCTGGTAGAAATAGCAACCAAATCTCCCTCAAATCCCACCCTCCTGTCTTATGTATGTATGAGCCAATGAGAGAGAACTGTACATGGTAAGTAGACTTGGTAGAAATAGCAGCCAAATCTCCTTTAAATCACACACTACTGTCTTACGTATATATGTATGTATGAGCCAATGAGGGAGACCTCTACAAGGTAGCTAGGCCTGGTAGAAATAGCAACCAAATCTCCCTCAAATCACACACTACTGTCTTATGTATATATGTATGTATGAGCCAATGAGGGAGACCTCTACATAGGAGCTAGGCCTGGTAGAAATAGCAACCAAATCTCCCTCAAATCACACACTACAGTCTTATGTATGTATCCATGTATGTATGAGCCAATGAGGGAGACCTCTACATGGGAGCTAGACGTGGTAGAAATAACAGCCAAATCTCCCTTAAATCCCACCCTCCTGTCTTATGTATGTATGAGCCAATGAGAGAGAACTGTACATGGTAAGTAGACTTGGTAGAAATAGCAGCCAAATCTCCTTTAAATCACACACTACTGTCTTACGTATATATGTATGTATGAGCCAATGAGGGAGACCTCTACAAGGTAGCTAGGCCTGGTAGAAATAGCAACCAAATCTCCCTTAAATCCCACCCTCCTGTCTTATGTATGTATGAGCCAATGAGAGAGAACTGTACATGGTAAGTAGACTTGGTAGAAATAGCAGCCAAATCTCCTTTAAATCACACACTACTGTCTTACGTATATATGTATGTATGAGCCAATGAGGGAGACCTCTACAAGGTAGTTAGACCTGGTAGAAATAGCAACCAAATCTCCCTCAAATCACACACTACTGTCTTATATATGTATGTATGTGTGAGCCAATGAGGGAGACCTCTACATAGGAGCTAGACCTGGTAGAAATAGCAACCAAATCTCCCTCAAATCACACACTACTGTCTTATGTATGTATGAGCCAATGAGGGAGACCTCTACATGGTAGCTAGGCCTGGTAGAAATAGCAACCAAATCTCCCTCAAATCACACACTACTGTCTTATGTATATATGTATGTATGAGCCAATGAGGGAGACCTCTACATAGGAGCTAGACCTGGTAGAAATAGCAACCAAATCTCCCTCAAATCACACACTACTGTCTTATGTATATATGTATGTATGAGCCATGAGGGAGACCTCTACATGTAGCTAGACCTGGTAGAAATAGCAACCAAATCTCCCTCAAATCACACACTACTGTCTTATGTATATATGTATGTATGAGCCAATGAGGGAGACCTCTACATGGTAGCTAGACCTGGTAGAAATAGCAACCAAATCTCCCTCAAATCACACACTACTGTCTTATGTATATATGTATGTATGAGCCAATGAGGGAGACCTCTACATAGGAGCTAGACCTGGTAGAAATAGCAACCAAATCTCCCTCAAATCACACACTACTGTCTTATGTATGTATGTATGTATGTATGTATAGGCGCAGGAGTGGCTGTGTGGTAAGTAGCTTGCTAACCAACCACATGGCTCCGGGTTCAGTCCCACTGCGTGGCATCTTGGGCAAGTGTCTTCTGCTATAGCCCCGGGCCTACCAATGCCTTGTGAGTGGATTTGGTAGACGGAAACTGAAAGAAGCCTGTCGTATATATGTATATATATATATGTGTGTGTGTATGTGTGTGTGTTTGTGTGTTTGTCCCCCTAGCATTGCTTGACAACCAATGCTGGTGTGTTTACGTCCCCGTCACTTAGCGGTTCGGCAAAAGAGACCGATAGAATAAGTACTGGGCTTACAAAGAATAAGTCCCGGGGTCGATTTGCCTCGACTAAAGGCGGTGCTCCAGCATGGCCGCAGTCAAATGACTGAAACAAGGAAAAGATAAAGTATGTGTGAGCCAATGAGAGAAACATGAAAGCACATCCTGCGCCTAAGAGAATAAGCTTCAGGCCATAGTGAAAGACACTTGACCATAGCAGTACAAGATGGGATTGAACACGTACAGCTACGCATGAGAACCAAACATCATCTTAACCACTCAGCCATGTCCATACACCTGTGCACCCCACCACCCAAACTCAAACAGGTGTCTTACTAGAAGGACATTTTCTTAGGTGACATTAGAGTAAGAGCGGCAGGTGGGAAGGAGGTATATAGTGATGAAAATGTAGGGGTGGCATATAAGGGATTTGCTGGGAACTAGCAGTCCCACATATGTCGGTACCCCTATCAATACCCTTGTAATTTGTTCGATGTCTACCCAACTGTGTCTTTTCACCTACATACCTGACATAGTTCCCAGTCAACAGGGAAAAACATACGCACATATGCACATATATATACATATATACACATAGGTAAATAGATATCTATATCTATAACTAACTATTTATCTCTCTATCATCTATATATATATATCTGCATATACACATAAACATGCATATATGTGTGTGTATATATATATATATATATATATATACATACATGCATATACATACACACATTTATGTATATATACATACATGCATGTATATATACATGCATGTATGTATATGTATGTATATATATATATATATATATATATATATATATATATATATATATATATATATATATATATATATATATATAATCTATAAAATGAAGAAGGCGAACATTGATATAAATTGGATTTTTATGTAAAAAGGGGTCTAAATGGGGTTGGAAGGGGATTAATATTTAAAGGAGGGGGTAACTTGAGGTGAGAAATTGATTGGGAGACGTTTTGGGGTGCTACAGTGGTTGCTTTGCTGTGAAAACGGGGATTTTATTGATATTTGCGTATGTATGTGTATATGTGTGTATATATTTGTGTGTCTGTGTTTGTCCCCTTCCACCATCGCTTGACAACCGCTTGATGGTGTGTCACCAAACCGACACCCATGTATACCATGCCTCCCCTCTCCATACCACCGATGTTATCCAAGGGAAAGGCAAAGGGGCCAATACAGCTTGGCACCAGTGATGTTACAACTCATTTCTACAGATGAGTTAACAGGAGCAATGTGAAATAAAGTGTCTTGTTCAAGAACACAACACACAGCCTGGTCCAGGAATCGAACTCACAACCTCATGATAGTGAGCCCAACACTCTAACCACTGAGCTAGGCACCATCTCATATATACATATATAGACACATATATACATATATATGATATAAAGAGTAAAGATCCCCCTTTGGTCACGGATGACCACGGGATTACACCTAGAAAGTTACCCTCTGAGGCACAAGTCTGGGCAAGATTGTTTTATGGAAGACCAGCAGTCACCCATGGGCACTAGCCTCCCCCTCTTCATGCCACTGATGTTATCCAAGGGAAAGGCAAAGGGGCTGATACAGCTTGGCACCAGTGACATTACAACTCATTTCTACAGCTGAGTTAACTGGAGCAACTTGAAATAAAGTGTCTTGCTCAAGAACATAACACATAGCTCAGTCCGGGACTTGAACTCACTACCTTATGATTGTCAGCCCAATACTCTAACCACTGAGCCAAAAATATCAACGATGAATAAACACTAGAGAGTAAAACGTTAGCTGACAACATCACCATGAAAAAGATCATTGTTTTTAAAGAGCAGGCGCAGGAGTGGCTGTGTGGTAAATAGCTTGTTTACCAACCACATGGTTCTGGGTTCAGTCCCACTGCATGGCACCTTGGGCGAGTGTCATCTACTATAGCCTCGGGCCGACCAAAGCCTTGTGAGTGGATTTGGTAGACGGAAACTGAAAGAAGCCCGTCATATATATGTATATATATATATATATATATATATGTGTGTGTGTGTGTGCGTGTCTGTGTTTTTTCCCCGTAGCATTGCTTGACAACCGATGCTGGTGTGTTTATGTCCCCCGTTACTTAGCGGTTCGGCAAAAGAGACCGATAGAATAAGTACTGGGCTTACAAAAGAATAAGTCCCGGGTTCGAGTTGCTCGATTAGAGGCGGTGCCCCAGCATGGCCGCAGTCAAATGACTGAAACAAGTAAAAGAGTAAAAGAGCATAGAGTGATACAAGGGTAGATTTAGCTGCTATCTCATGCATGGCATTGGCTGATGTGTCTAACTGTCTTCTTGTCTAGGTCATCTGTCTGTGTGTCACCAAACCTACACATCACATACATTGCGAGATGCTGATAAGCAATTTTGATGTAAACAGAACAAGTTTCCTTTAAAATGATGGCAAGGCAGGGGTGGGGGTGATGGGAGTGGGGGGTGTGGGGGTAGGGGTAGGGGTAGGGTGGCAGCTTCCTTTCTTTCTCCCCACACCTCCACCTTGCCCCTCTGCTGAAACATCCCCCCCCTCCGCCATCAGATCTCTGCAAAGAACTGACCTCACCCTGCCACTTTAAACACACACACACACACAGAGCCACACACATACACAGACACACACATACACACACACAAACACATGCATACACACACACACACACACACTCACGCACACAGCCACACACATACACAGACACAAACGCACACACATGCATACACGGACACACACACATGCACACACACACACACACACACACAGAGTCACACACACACTCACGCTCACAGCCACACACATACACAGATACACACACATACACACACACACACACACACACACACACACACACACAGTCACACACACACACACACACAGACACAAACGCACACAAACATACACAAACATATGCATACACAGACACACACACACACACAGAGTCGCACAGCTGTTGTTGTCAATGGTAACGAACCTGCCACACCCACCAGCAGCAACAGCAACAGAGGCAGCAGCATGGCTTTGACATCTTATTTTTGAATGTTTGGTGGTTGGAAAGGTGGTGGTGGTAGTGGTGGTGGTGGCAGTGGTGGCATTGGAGGTGACGGCGGTGATGATGGTAGTAGCAGTAGTAGTGGTGGTAGTGATATGATGATGATGATGATGATGATGCTGGTGATGCTGGTAATATCGGGGTGGGGGTGGGGTGTACAGTGGATGACAGTTGTAGTGATGGTAGTAGTAGCCCCGGTCGTGGTAGGTGTTTGTGTGATGGTACCGATGGTTGTGAGGATGATGTACCAACCTGATTTACTTTCAAACGCCTACAGCAAGACGTGTCAAGGAGTTACTTTATCGGCTCACACACACACACACACACACACATATATATATATATATATATATATATATATATACAAACTTTATATCTATATCTTCTATTCATATACGCACATAAAGATATATGATCATATATGTCAACATTGCCCTCCTTTCTCTCTCTCTCTCTCTCTCTCTCATATACATACACACACACACATATATATATACACACACACACACACACACACACATATATATATATACATACATCCATCCATCCATCCATAAATACATACATACATACATACATACATATATTTGTACATATATATTTATGTATGTATGCTGGAAAAAACAAATGTTATGTAATGAACTTCAATAGCTTATAGCCGTTTCTGCTATAAGATGTGGTGGACTCCTATAGCTTCATCAGAGCCTTGAATATGAAGTGCACTATACAAACAAACATATATGACAAGCTTCTTTCTGTTTCTATCTACTAAATCCACTCACAAGGCTTTGGGGCCATAGTAGAGGGCACTTTCACAAGGTGTTACACAGTGGGACTGAACCTGGAACCATGTAGCCGAGAAACAAACTACTTACCACACAGCCACACTTGTTCCTATATACATATACATATCTTGTATAAGTAGAACTAACTACAAAAATTTCATACACACACACACACATACACATGCATTTGTATACACTCACATGTCTCTTTTACTTGTTTCAGTCATTTGACTGCGGCCATGCTGGAGCACCGCCTTTAATCGAGCAACTCGACCCCGGGACTTATTCTTTTGTAAGCCCAGTACTTATTCTATTGGTCTCTTTTTGCCAAACTGCTAAGTGACGGCAACGTAAACACACCAGCATCGGTTGTCAAGCAATGCTAGGGGGACAAACACAGACACACAAACATACATGCACACACGCATATATATATATATATATATATATATATATACGTAAACAAAGTCAAATGCGATACAATAAAATTAATTATTATCGCCGGTGTTCTAGCACACGCCATATATTATTCATATATAAGTACATTAAAAGGCGAAGTGTGTACTAGATACACAAAAGCTAGATACACAAAAGTATATATACATATATACAACAGGCTTCTTTCAGTTTCCGTCTACCAAATCCACTAACAAGGCTTTGGTCGGCCCAAGGCTATAGTAGAAGACACTTGCCCAAGGTGCCATGCAGTGGGACTGAACCCGGAACCATGTGGTTGGTAAGCAAGCTACTTACCACACAGCCACTCCTGCGCCTATGTATGTACATACTCAGACAGACTTTGAAGTGTGGAGATAGAATTAAGTGCATAGATGCTGGTAATGTCTACATCAATGGAGATGATATTCTTCCAGAATACCAGTCAACCATGGCTAAAAATTGCCATAAAATAACAACACACCTGGACAGCAACCCTGAAGCAACATCTCCAGCCGAGAAACACACCCAGGTACTATCTCAAACCAGGGTGTAATTGCTAAAATAAAAACATTGTTAGGGCCGCTAATTAATCTGAGGAAGGACATTGGAAAAAATGGGAGCCAATACTGATCTCCCTCTGTCTCTTGTTTCTCTTAAGAAATATCTGAAAATCTTTGTTTAACCATTTTGATACCAACTTGCCAGACACCTCCTTGGTTCTATGACAGAATCTCCATCTTTTAAAATGATTTAAATTAAAATCTTTCATAGAAGCTTTGTCATCATCATCATCATCGTTTAGCGTCCGCTTTCCATGTTAGCATGGGTTGGACGGTTCAACTGGGGTCTGGGAAGCCAGGAGGCTGCACCAGGCCCAGTCTGATCTGGCAGTGTTTCTACGGCTGGATGCCCTTCCTAACGCCAACTACTCCGTGAGTGTAGTGGGTGCTTTTTACGTGCCAGACTGGGCTGGCAAATGGCCACGATCGGATGGTGCTTTTTATGTGCCACCGGAATGGGGACCAGACGAAGCTGGCAATGGCCACGGTCGGATGGTGCTTTTTACGTGCCAGCGGCACGGAGGCCAGTCGGACGGTGCTGGCTACGGCCACATTCGGATGGTTCTCTTACGTGCCACCGGCACTGGTATCACAGCTACAAATTCCATTGATGTTGATCGATTTCGATTCTGATCCTCACTTGCCTCAACAGGTCTTCACAAGTGGAGTTTTGTGTCCCAAGAAGGAAAGGAATGCATAAGTGAGCTGGCTACATCCCAGGTGTAGGCCACGGGAGTATGGCCTCACTTGTGCTGCCGGGTCTTCTCACGCACAGCATACTTCCATAGGTCTCGGTCTCTAGTCATTTCCTTGGTGAAACCTAAAGTGCGAAGGTCGTGCTTCACCACCTCGTCCCAGGTTTTCCTGGGTCTACCTCTTCCACAGGTTCCCACAACCATTAGGGTGTGGCACTTTTTCACACAACTATCTTCATCCATTCTCGCCACATGACCATACCAGCGCAAACGTCTCTCTTGCACACCACAACTGATGCTTCTTAGGTCCAACTTTTCTCTCAAGGTACTTACACTCTGTCGAGTATGAACACTGACATTACACATCTATCGGAGCATTAAACTGGTTTGGAAATTAAATAAACACAAAGCTTCTATGAAAGGTTTAATGACAAGCTTATTTGACTAAATTCTTCATTACCTTTCAAAAATAATTGAAGTTTCCAGGTTCAGTCCCACTGCGTAGCACCTTGGGCAAGTGTGTGTATATATATATATATATATGTAAATGTATATATATATGTAAATGTATATATATATATATATGTAAATGTATATATATATATATATACATATATCATCATCATCATCCTTTGCTCTGGCCAAACTATGCAACCCATGCCAGCATGGACAATGGACGTTAAATGATGATGGGGAGTGGCTGTGTAGTAAGTAGCTTGTTTACCAACCACATGGTTCCGGGTTCAGTTCCATGGCATGGCATCTTGGGCAAGTGTCTTCTACTATAGACTCGGGCCGTCCAAAGCCTTGTGAGTGGATTTGGTTGACGGAAACTGAAAGAAGCCTATCGTATATATATATATGTAGTAATTTAAGGAAAGTAGGGTATAATAACCACTTGCCAAAATCAAAGCCATAGCTCAAAAAATACACCATAAATATTACAATATATGTATGTATGTATGTGTGTGTATATGTTTGTGTGTGTGGTGGTGTTTGTTCCTCCAAACATCGCTTGACAATTGATGCTGGTGTGTTTACATCCCCGTAACTTAGCAGTTCAGCAAAAGCGACCGATAGAATAAGTACTTAGGCTTACAAAGAATAAGTCCTGTAGTCGATTTGTTTGACTAAAGGTGGTGCTCCAGCATGGCCACAGTCAAATGACTGAAACAAGTAAAAGAATAAAGGAACAAAAGAATATATATATATATATATATATATATATCTAATTCCCTTGATCCTTTGCAGTATATATATGTGTGTATATACACATACACACATATACACACAAACATATATACATGCATACATACACATACATGCATGCATACATATTCATGCATGCATACACACACATCTACCTATCCATCCATCTGCCTATATCTATCTATCTAACTATCTATCTACCTATCTGTCCCTCTGTCTATCTATCTATCTATCTATCTATCTACCTATCTATCTATCTATCTATTTACCTATCTATCTATCTATCTATTTCTGTACCTATCTATATCTATATCTACAAAAAAATTCAGGGTGAATACTTGATAATTGTAAGCACCTGTATATGCCATTTAGTGGTGTAGGTGATAGAGTATATTTATCAAAATAAAAACATGATGCAAAGGATTTAGCGGTACATATGTTTCTGGCTTTTATTAGACGGTTTATATCAATGCATAATTGATGTAATTTGTATGTCAATAACCTTCTAAACCGTCTAATAAAAGCCAGGAACATATGTACCGCTAAATACTTTGCATCATGTTTTTATTTTGATAAATATATATCTGTATCTATATGTATGTATACACACACTCACACACAATGAAGACACAATTGTGTTTACGTTAAATTTCATGCTATCAAATATATTTTCCCAATTCATTAATCCATCCAGTTTACTTTGAAACAGTAACATTAACAACCTCATAACCAAACCAAATTCTATCTATCTATCTATCCGCTCAGTCGAAGTCGACTCTCGGTCACTCGTTGGATCAGTGTCCTCCAGTCAGTTCTATCCTGGGCTGCTTCCCTCAGATTGGCTATGTCCATTCCGGTCTCCCTTTTGATGGTGTCAAGCCAGCGAGTTCTTGGTCGGCCTCTTCCTCTCTTGCCACTGACCATTCCGTATATATATATATATATATACGCTTAGTCGAAGTCGACTCTCGGTCACTCGTTGGATCAGTGTCCTCCAGTCAGTTCTATCCTGGGCTGCTTCCCTCAGATTGGCTATGTCCATTCCGGTCTCCCTCTTGATGGTGTCAAGCCAGCGAGTTCTTGGTCGGCCTCTTCCTCTCTTGCCACTGACCATTCCGAGCATGATGTCCTTCTCCAGGGATTTTCTCCAACCAAATTACATCATTAAAACGTAACTTACAAGCTTCATTAATTGTTACTAATCAAACACACAAGAATGAGCTATTTTAAAAATACGAGAAAAACTTACTTAACCTTCACAGCTTCGTTTTTTTGCACAAAAATAATGTTACCAACGCATTCTAACTCCATTGTGTAGTATGCAGCAAAGGATCAAGGGAATAATCTTAAAACTAATAAAAATAATCATCACCCAAATTAAAAACGATTTCACAATCAACTGGATCCGGTGACTTTCATAGCTTTTATTTCAAGTGTGCTTTACCTGTGTCTGCATGTAGGTGCATGTGTGTTTGTGTATTTTGGGCATGTATTTTAATATTCAGTAAAATTCTGTAGCTATAATTCTGAAATTTTGTGAAAATCTATACAAGATGGTTACGTTAGTGGCTCATATTTTAACTAATGAGTATTGCGTTTCATGTTCTGAAGAATATGCCATAATGGTTCCTTGTTGAACATAAAACGGTTGATTGTATGAATGCAATACTACCATTATATATATATAATATATATATATATAATATATATAAATAATAATATATATATATATGTATGTATATATATATGCATATTTATATATATATTATATATATATATATGCATATTTATATTATATATATCTATATATATATATATATATTAATATATATATATATAATATATATAAATATATATATAATATATAAATAATATATATGCAATATATATATATATATATATATATAGTATAATGGATATATGCATATGTGTGTGTAAACATATTCATACAAACCAATGCTAATGATGTAATACATATACACAAACATGTATAAACATATATACATGCATAGATGTGTACGTAATTATGTATATACATCTATGTATATCTATACATACACATACATGTACATATATAGATACATACAGATACGGATACACACACACACACACACACACACACACACACACACAAACACACACACACAAACACACACACACACACACACACACACACACACACACACACACACACACGCAATAACAAGTGATGCAAATCAGATCACTTAACATAAGCAATGTTTGTTTTGCTTAGGACAGAATTTCCAGAGAAACAGTCGAGGCCATTTTGTGTTTACACCCTGGGTGTACGAGGGGGGTAACTAATTACAGAGAGATAATGATGTAATGAAGAGCAGGCAGAAGGGGTAGAATAAGGGTGGGAGTTGAATGATCCAACAGTAGGAAGGAGGCTGTTAAAGAGCTGGGGGAAACGAGAAGGAAAATTATATCTTGTGATACCATACGTTATCTTAATTATCAAATAAAGGACCACCATGGTGTGTTTTGCACGCATTGATATTTTAGTAAATGAATCCTGTGAACTGTACTGGAGTAGATTGTGTGACTTAGTGGTCGGGCTGTTTGGCTCATAATTGTTAGGTGGTGGTTTCGGATCTCTTCTGTTTGACAGGCAGTTTTTTAAAATAATTTCTTTGTAACTAAACACTTTTAAACTTCGTATACTGGTAGAATGTGTATTATAAACATCTTTTTCTCTTGGCTTTATTGAGAAAATTCTATAGTGGATCTTTTCATTTTGAACGGCACACAATTTCTAGTTAACTAAACACTTTTAAACTTCGTATACTGGTAGATTGTTTTTATAAAACATCTTTTTCTCTTGGCTTTATTGAGAAAATTCTATAGTGGATCTTTTCATTCTGAACGGCACACAATTTCTAGTTAACTAAACACTTTTAAACTTCGTATACTGGTAGATTGTTTTTATAAAACATCTTTTTCTCTTGGCTTTATTGAGAAAATTCTATAGTGGATCTTTTCATTCTGAACGATACACAATTTCTAGTTAACTAAACACTTTTAAACTTCGTATACTGGTAGATTGTTTTTATAAAACATCTTTTTCTCTTGGCTTTATTGAGAAAATTCTATAGTGGATCTTTTCATTCTGAACGATACACAATTTCTAGTTAACTAAACACTTTTAAACTTCGTATACTGGTAGATTGTTTTTATAAAACATCTTTTTCTCTTGGCTTTATTGAGAAAATTCTATAGTGGATCTTTTCATTCTGAACGATACACAATTTCTAGTTAACTAAACGCTTTAAAACTGCGTACACTGGTAGAATGTGTTTATAAAACATCTTTTTATCTTGGCTTTATTGAGAAAATTCTATAGTGGATCTTTACCTTTTGAACGGTACACAATTTCTAATTAACAAAACACTCTTAAACTTCGTATACTGGTAGATTGTTTTTATAAAACATCTTTTTCTCTTGGCTTTATTGAGAAAATTCTATAGTGGATCTTTTCATTCTGAACGACACACAAATTCTAGTTAACTAAACACTTTTAAACTTCGGACACTGGTAGAATGTGTTTATAAAACATCTTTTTCTCTTGGCTTTATTGAGAAAATTCTATAGTTTGTAAGATATATGTTGTTTTTTTTCTGCAATTTCTGCAATTTCAACCAATCACTGACGTCTATTGAAGTAAAAAACATTCTGTGCTGTATGAACATGGTCCCTCGTTTAAGAAACAGATTGGGTTTATTTACATTTGTGAAGAAAAAAGATACCCTTCCCCCCACCCCTAACCCTAAGATCCGTGATTTCAATTCCTGGACTGGGCAATAAGTTCTGTCCTCAAAGAAGGTATTACACTTCACACTGCTACAGTCTTCTCAACTGTAAATGAGTACCTTCTCATGACCACAAGTTTGTGGGTTCAATTCCTGGGCCAGGCAGTGTGCAGTGTCTTTGAGGAAGGCATTCACTTTACATTGCTACAGTCTGCTCAGCTATGATCTTAAGTTTGTGGGTTCAATTCTTGAGCCAGGCAGTGTGTTGTGTTTTTTAGGAAGGCATTCACTTCACATTTCTACAGTCTATCCAGCTACGATTTTCAGTTTGTGGGTTCAGTCTCTGGGCTAGGCAGTGTGTTTGGTCCTTGAGGAAGACATTTCACTTCCTGTTGCTGCAGTCTGCTCAGCCATGATCTTAAGTTCAGGGGTTCAATTCCTTAGCCCAGGAATGTACATTTAAGTGTAGGTTTATGTATTTATGTATATTTATGTATATCTTTATATATAAAAGTGAAGTTGTGTGTCTGTCTCCTACGATTTAGATTGCTAACTACTCCCACATTTTGCTGTGCAGTGTAACCAAAACTGGGTATCTTATAGTCGTGATTCATATCGAGCCCTTCTGGGTATTAGCGCGCGTCTAAGATGAGTCTACGATTTAAAAAAAAATTTACCATCGTTTTTTCCCATTTTTAATGCATTTTTTTGCTATTATATAAGGGAAGTATATATGTATACATATATATACACATATATACATATATACACATATATATGTATACATATATACAACAGGCTTCTTTCAGTTTCCGTCTACCAAATCCACTCACAAGGCATTGGTCGACCCGGGGCTATAGTAGAAGTCACTTGCCCAAATGCCACGCAGTGGGACTGAACCCGGAACCATGAGGTTGGTTAGCAAGCTACTAACCATACAGCCACTCCCGCGCCTATAATGTCTAAAAGTTGATGAATACCACCTATTGATCTCCTCCATTCTCTTATTGTTCTCTCTCTCTCTCTCTCTCTATATATATATATATATATTGTCAATAATAAAGGGTAAAATTTATTAATTATTAATTAATTTTACCAAGTAGTGTTCAGTATGTAAAATGACCATTTACGGTATGTTTGATTTTTAGTACTTTCAAATCCAAATCAGAAGAAATCTTTGAGCTGATGAAGGAAGTGTTGGTCTTTATAGTTAACTAATCCAGAAACAGGCTTGTTCTCAGGTGATCTTATATAGATGTGAATTTTCGTTATTTTTCCCTTATACCTGTGTGAGTTGTTTCTGAGTATGCATTGTCTGGGAGATTTTTCTTACAGTAGAAGAAATAGCTAAGTTTTTGGGTGCTGCTTCTAAAAAGTTCAGTGGGTGGTAAAGTAAATTATTTTACTGAACCCTATTTTTATAAAGTAATATTTCAATATATATATATATATATATACTCTCTTTTACTCTTTTACTTGTTTCAGTCATTTGACTGCGGCCATGCTGGAGCACCGCCTTTAGTCGAGCAACTCGACCCCGGGACTTATTCTTTTTGTAAGCCCAGTACTTATTCTATCGATCTCTTTTTGCCGAACCGCTAAGTGACGGGGACTTAAACACACCAGCATCGGTTGTCAAGCAATGCTAGGGGGACAAACGCAGACACACAAACATATACACATACATACACATATATATATATACATATATCCGACGGGCTTCTTTCAGTTTCCGTCTACCAAATCCAGTCACAAGATTTTGGTCGGCCTGAGGCTATAGCAGAAGACACTTGCCCAAGGTGCCACGCAGTGGGACTGAACCCGGAACCATGTGGTTGGTTAGCAAGCTACTTACCACACAGCCACTCCTGCGCCTATATATATATATATATATATATATATATGTATGTATCCTACGTGTGTGTGTGTTTATCTCTCTGTTTGTCCCTCACCACTACTTCACAAATACTGTTGGCATGTTTATATTCCAGTAACTTAGTGGTTTAGTAAAAGAGAATTAGGACTGGAGTTGACACGTTTGACTGAAATTTTCAAGGCTGTGCCCCAGCTTGGCCACAACACAATGACTGAATCAAGCAAAAGATAAAAGAAAGATATATTGGCATCTTGGGCAAGTGCCTTCTGCTATAGCCCCGGGCTGACCAATGCCTTGTGAGTGGATTTGGTAGACGGAAACTGAAAGAAGCCTGTCGTATATATGTATATATATGTATGTTGTGTGTATATGTTTTGTGTCTGTGTTTGTCCCCCTAGCATTGCTTGACAACCGATGCTGGTATGTTTAGGTCCCCGTAACTTAGCGGTTCGGCAAAAGAGACCGATAGAATAAGTACTGGGCTTACAAAAGAATAAGTCCCGGGGTCGATTTGCTCGACTAAAGGCGGTGCTCCAGCATGGCCGCAGTGAAATGACTGAAGCAATTAAAAGAGTTATACAGTGTCTAGTCCCTGTAACTTAGTGGTTCGGCAAAAGAGACCGATAGAATAAGTACTGGGTTTACAAAGAATAAGTCCCGGGGTCGATTTGCTCGACTAAAAGGCGGTGCTCCAGCATGGCCGCAGTGAAATGACTGAAGCAATTAAAAGAGTTATACAGTGTCTAGTCCCTGTAACTTAGTGGTTCGGCAAAAGAGACCGATAGAATAAGTACTGGGTTTACAAAGAATAAGTCCCGGGGTCGATTTGCTCGACTAAAAGGCGGTGCTCCAGCATGGCCGCAGTCAAATGACTGAAACAACTAAAAGAAAAGAGTAAAAGAGTATGTGTGTGTGTGTTTGTTTTTCCTTCCTTGTTTTGATTTTGCATTTCAGTAGCTAAAACATCCCCCACCATCATACAAGTGGCGTCATTCAATTCCAGTCTTCTGTGAAAGAATGTCTGCTGAGGGAGGAAATATTACCTTGCATGGAAACAGGTGAGGGTTGATGACAGGAAGGGCATCCGGACTCAGACAACCTGTCTGACCTATGCAAGCATTGAATAACAAACATTAAAAAGCGATGTCTGTGACGATAATAATGACGATATTTCAGAAATCCGGTATGGTTTTCATCCGCTTTTTTCTCCTCTTTTTTTCCAACATTTCATGCTATTCCATTCCTGCGTCTCTCTATTTTTTTTAATCACCATAATTAATTTCCAGTTTGTGTTTTATCATTTCCT
This sequence comes from Octopus sinensis, assembly GCF_006345805.1. Classification (NCBI taxonomy): domain Eukaryota; kingdom Metazoa; phylum Mollusca; class Cephalopoda; order Octopoda; family Octopodidae; genus Octopus; species Octopus sinensis. The sequence continues at coordinate 5,894,683 of NC_043025.1, forward strand.
TGTATCATAGAGAAACGACACCCAAAGTTCAGCATTTGTTTTCTTCGGGTTTCCTTATTATATTAATCAATTTCCCCTCATACTTATTTTTCTAGCCCAAATTCATTACTTTGAAGTAGTTTTCGCTTCGTATTAATTTCAAGTACTTCTAATTTATATTATAACGGGCGGTTCTGGTCTAATTCTCTTCTTTCACCAGCTGTGTCTAATTTGAAGGGTCTCAAATTTTATTTAACTTGCTTCCTCTTACAGTAAATTTCTACCCCTT
>NC_043025.1:5904950-5907450 GCF_006345805.1 Octopus sinensis
CCAAAAGGATGAAAGGCAAAGTCGACCTCGGCGGAATTTGAACTCAGAACGTAACGGCAAACGAAATACGACTACACATTTCAGCCGGCGTGCTAACGTTTCTGCCAGCTCGCATAGAAATAGCTTGGGATTCAAGGCCCCACAGTTATTCAATGCCTTGCCAAAATATCTGAGGGATTTTCATAGAGTTGGGGTAGATGTTTTCAAGAAACAACTCGACCTCCTGCTGTCTAAGATTGCAAATGGAATCTTTCTCATGGCAAGAAGACGGAAACTGTGAAAGTCCCTCCTTCACCAAAAGTCAATCACACAAGAATGGCAATTGAAAATTTGATCCTATTGGTGGTGCCCCAGCATGGCCACAGCCATGGGCTGAAACTTATAAAAGAAATAAAGAATATATATCTGATCACAATGTTGTTAAATACATGTGATTTTATGTTCTAACAGTTTTATACTGAATAAGCAGAAAATATTTAGTAACAACTGCACCAGTTCTACAAAAAGATAGAGAACCACAATAAAATGATGACTAACAACAATGCTAAAGATTACATGGTAGGACTTCAAATACCTTTAAATCTAGAATTTACACTCACATGCATTCTTTTATGAACACTGAAAAAATAAAAAACAAATTTATTTGGTTTGTAGATTTTGTCATTAAAGAGTAATTGGAGCCAAAGCATACATGTGTGAAAATGGTCCTTTAACTATTTTGCACAGTGGAGAGATGCTGCCATATTTCTTGTTGTTAAAATTTTATTCCTCAACTGCCATTCAGAAAAGATTCACGGCTACATTCATAGAAAATTTGTCATACAACTATTACACCAATTGCTTTCTGTGTTTGTGTAAGTGTCTGCTTTAAAAAAACTAATTAGATACAACATCAAATTAAGGGAAAATAGTTATCCAAATATCATCATCATCATTTAACGACCATGTTCCATGGATTGAACAGTTTGATGGGAGATGGTGATCCACAAAAATGTGCCAAGTTACAGTGTCTGTTTTGGCATGATTCTATAGCTGGATGCCCTTCTTAGCACCAACAACTTTACATAGTGTTCTGGGTGCTTGCAGACCAAATATAAAAACAGAACATCCACACACACACATGCTTATATGGATGAAAGATGGTTGGATAGACACAGACAGACAAACAGCAAGCATGAACATTTTGACAACATTGATTTCAAAATTTGAAACAAGACCAGCATATTTCAGGGAAATGGGTAAGTTGATTATATTGACCCCAGTGCGGGTTCTTATTTTACCTATTTTATCGACCCCAAAAGGATGAAAGGCAAAGTTGACCTCAACAGCATTTGAACTCAAAACGTAAAAACAGACAAAATGCCACAAAGCGTTTCACATAACATGCTAACGGTTTTGTTAGCTCACAGCCTTACATTTTGACAATATTAGTAGAAATATTGTACAGTACAGATGTTGAGTGGATGGATAGATCATCATCATCGTCGTTTAATGTCTGCTTTCCGTGCTGGCATGGGTTGGACGGTTTGACTGAGGACTGGTGAGCCAGAAGGCTACATCAGGCTCCAATCTGATCTGGCAAAGTTTCTACAGCTGGATGCCCTTTCTAACACCAACCACTCCGAGAGTGTAGTGGATACTTTTACATGCCAGTGGCATGAGGGCCAGTCAGGCGGTTCTGTCAACAAACATGCTTAAAAGGTATTTTTTACGTGCTACCTGCACGGGTGCCAGACTAGTAGCACTGGCAACAACTATGCTTGAATGTTGTTTTCTCATGTGCCAATTAGCCCATGCTGGCAATGATCATGCTCGAATGGTGCTTTTTACATGCCACTGGCAAGGGAGCCAATCAGTGGCCCTGGCAACAATCACGCTTGGATGGTGCTCTTAGCGCTCCACTGGCATGAGTGTTAAGTGGCGAGCTGGCAGAAACGTTAGCCGGGCGAAATGCTTGGTGGTATTTTGTCTGCTGTTACGTTCTGAGTTCAAATTCCGCTGAGGTCGACTTTGCCTTTCATCCTTTTGGGGGTCAATTAAATAAGTACCAGTTACGCACTGGGGTCAATATAATCGACTTAATCCGTTTTTCTGTCCCTGTGTGTCCCCTCTGTGTCTAGCCCCTTGTGGGTAGAAAAGAAATAGGTATTTCGACTGCCGTTACGTTCTGACTTCAAATTCCGCCAAGGTCGACTTTGCCTTTCATTCTTTCGGGGTCAATAAATTAAGTACCAGTTACGCACTGGGGTCGATGTAATTGACTTAATACCTATGTCTGTCTTTGTTTGTCCCCTCTATGTCTAGCCCCTTGTGGGTAGTAAAGAAATAGGTATTTCTTCTGCCGCTACGTTCTGAGTTCAAATTCCACCGAGGTCGACTTTGCCTTTCATCCTTTCAGGGTCGATAAATTAAGTACCAGTTACGCACTGGGGTCGATGTAATCGACTTAATACCTATGTCTGTCTTTGTTTGTCCCCTCTATGTTTAACCCCTTGTGGAT
>NC_043025.1:5912450-5917450 GCF_006345805.1 Octopus sinensis
ATGCCCATCACAGGGTTAACTATTTCTAGGGTACTCACCTCCAGGAGAGTTGGCTAGAGCCACATGAAATCAAATGTTACACAATAGCACAACATTCTGCCTGATATGGGAATTGAAACCCCAGCTTATGATCCAGAGAGGAGCCAAATGGCCATCACAGGGTTAACTATTTCTAGGGTACTCCCCTCCAGGAGAGTTGGCTAGAGCAACATGAAATCAAATGTTTACACATAGCACAACATGCTGCCTGATATGGGATTGAAACCCCAGGCTATGATCCACATAGGAGCCAAATGGCCCATCACAGGGTTAACTATTTCTAGGGTACTCACCTCCAGGAGAGTTGGCTAGAGCAACATGAAATCAAATGTTTACACAATAGCACACATGCTGCCTGATAGGGAATTGAACCCCAGGCTTATGATCCACAGAGGAGCAAATGGCCCATCACAGGGTTAACTATTTCTAGGGTACTCACCTCCAGGAGAGTTGGCTAGAGCAACATGAAATCAAATGTTTACACAATAGCACAACATGCTGCCTGATATGGGAATTGAAACCCCAGGCTTATGATCCACAGAGGAGCCAAATGGCCCATCACAGGGTTAACTATTTCTAGGGTACTCACCTCCAGGAGAGTTGGCTAGAGCAACATGAAATCAAATGTTTACACAATAGCACAACATGCTGCCTGATATGGGAATTGAAACCCCAGGCTTATGATCCACAGAGGAGCCAAATGGCCCATCACAGGGTTAACTCTTCTAACTATTTCTAGGGTACTCACCTCCAGGAGAGTTGGCTAGAGCAACATGAAATCAAATGTTTACATAATAGCACAACATGCTGCTTGATCTGGGAATTGAAACCCCAGCCTTATGATCCACAGAGGAGCCAAATGGCCCATCACAGGGTTAACTCTTCCAACTACTTCTAGGGTACTCACCTCCAGGAGAGTTGACTAGAGCAACATGAAATCAAATGTTTACACAATAGCACAACATGCTGCCTGATCTGGAAATTGAAACCCCAGCCTTATGATACACAGAGGAGCTAAATGGCTCTCTTAGGTACATCCTATTGACAAGAGTCAATAAACTCGAAATATTGTCTGGGATTCCTGATAGATGGCGACACTGAACACACCAGGTGTTTCCACACCTTTTACTTTAAGGGAGATATTTGGTCTTTGAGCAGTTGAAATGTGTCACAAACATATTTTAACTCACCTAAATTTTTCTTATGCTTAAACACTGCTTGGTACTAACATTTTGTAATATATAAATATATATATATGTGTGTGTGAGTGTGTGTGTATATACTCTTTACTCTTTTACTTGTTTCAGTCATTTGACTGTGGCCATGCTGGAGCACCGCCTTTAGTCGAGCAGATCGACCCCGGGACTTATTCTTTGTAAACCTAGTACTTATTCTATTGGTCTCTTTTGCCGAACCGCTAAGTTACTGGGACATAAACACACCAGAATCAGTTGTCAAGCGATGTTGGGGGCACAAACACAGACACACAAACATATACACACACATACATATATATATATATACGACGAGTTTCTTTCATTTCCGTCTACCAAATCCACTCACAAGGCTTTGGTTGGCCTGAGGCTATAGTAGAAGACATTTGCCCAAGGTCCCACGCAGTGGGACTGAACCCGGAACCATGTGATTCGTAAGCAAGCCGCTTACCACACAGCCACTCCTACGCCTATATATATATCATCATCATCATCATCATCGTTTAACGTCCGTTCTCCATGCTAGCATGGGTTGGATGGTTCGACCGGGGATCTGGGAAGCCAGAAGGCTGCACCAGGCTCCAGTCTTATCTGGCAGTGTTTCTACAGCTGGATGCCCTTCCTAACGCCAACCACTCCGTGAGTGTAGTGGGTGCTTTTTACGTGCCACCTGCACATATATGTATATAATCAAAATAAGCAACAAGGATATCCAGAGGTAATGCAGTACGATCGTTTCATGCGACTCCATTTAATTGAACAATGCAATCATTACATCAATTTAAAATGTAGAGCAATCTTCAGCTGCACAAAGACATAGAATTTAATTAAATTAGAACAGATGGACACATTAGTATAATTTTACCTAAAATTTCCAAGAGGATAAGGAGATAGACAAAGAACAGGCTTTACCAACAACATCATATATACGTATATGTATCTGCAGTAAGAGATTGGCCAGGTTACTAGCTTGCCCGATGGCAAGTGGGCCCCTGCATCATTAGAATTCATATATGAGGGCCCATGTTAGTATCTAAGGGGCTCATCTCTTCAAGTTTCAGAACTTTTTATTCACTCCTTGAGGAACGCATTAATTATTTCAGCCTAGCTGTGTTTGTAGACAGTTGGAAACTCTCTTTACTCTTTTACTCTTTTACTTGTTTCAGTCATTTGACTGCGGCCATGCTGGAGCACTGCCTTTAATCGAGCAACTCGACCCCGGGACTTATTCTTTTGTAAGCCCAGTACTTATTCTATCGGTCTCTTTTGCCGAACCGCTAAGTAACGGGGACATAAACACACCAGCATCGGTTGTCAAGCAATGCTAGGGGGACAAACACAGACACCACAAACACACACACGCATATATATATATATATATATATATAATAATATATATATATATATGACGGGCTTCTTTCAGTTTCCGTCTACCAAATCCACTCACAAGGCTTGGTCGGCCGAGGCTATATATAGAAGACACTTGCCAAGGTGCCATGCAGTGGGACTGAACACGGAACCATATGGTGGTAAGCAAGCTACTTACCACACAGCCACTCCTTCACCTATATATATATATGTATGAGTGCTTACATGTTTGTTTGCAAATGTGTGTATATGTGTGTACATGTGCATGTAAGTGTGAGTATGAGCGCACAATGTATGTAATAGCAGCCAAGCTACCAACAGGGGCAGCTGGTCCTTAAATGATTTGGCAAAGATGAAAAGACATAAATATAAACACAAGGACCAGCCAGGGTCACCAGGTCAGAGGTGAAACTTCACATGTTTCTCTGATAAAACATTTCTGGGTGTTGTTTGTTTTCTGGGTCGGCTGAGGTTAGATGTGTGGGTTGTGTGTGTGTGTGTGTGTGTGTGTGTGTGTGTGTGTGTTTGTGTGTGTGTGTGTGTGTGTGTATAAATACATATATCTTTGTGTGTATGTGTGTGTGTGTGTGTGTGTGTGAGTGTGTGTATAATCGTGAGTGCGTATATATGCCTGCATATATGAGCATATAAGCCCACATGTGTGTGTGTGTATATGTGTATGTAAGTATGTGTGTGTGTGTGGTGTGTGAGTCCCTTTGTGTCTAAATGAGTGAACAAGTGTATGTGACTTGTGTATATATGTGTGTGTAACTATGTAGGTGAATTTGAGCTGCTATGGTGTGTGTGTGTATCAGGGGTGCATATTCCGGGTGTGCTAGCTATGTGCTGCACACCCATCGAAAATGTCAATTTTATTATAATTATTAACCTTACTCGTTAATCTAATCGCAAATCATAATGGAAAACTTGTGGTGTACCCCTGCTTGAAATTTGATGGCGAGGGTCCTGAAAAAACACTGCACACCTCAGCGCATTGTATCAAAATATGACCCTGGGTGTATCGTAGGATAATGAGAGAATGACAAAATAATTAAAGGTGATGGGTGTGCAACAACTTTGACAGCACAGTTGCATGTTCGTTTTTGTGGTGAGAATTTGTACGTTAAAATTCATTTAGAATTCCTAAATTTAGACAAATTTTTTTATACAATGATTTTGCTTTCGGACAGTATCATCATATATATAAGCACAGGAGTGGCTGTGTGGTAAGTAGCTTGCTTACCTACCACATGGTTCCGGGTTCAGTCCCACTGCGTGGCATCTTGGGCAAGTGTCTTCTACTATAGCCTCGGGCCGACGAAAGCCTTGTGAGTGGATTTGGTAGATGGAAACTGAAAGAAGCCCATCGTATATATGTATATATATATATATATATAGGCGCAAGAGTGGCTGTGTGGTAAGTAGCTTGCTTACCAATCACATGGTTCCAGGTTCAGTTCCACTGCGTGGCCTTGCGGGAAAGTGTTTTCTACTATAGCTTTGGGCCGACAAAAGCCTTGTGAGTGGATTTGGTAGACGGAAACTGAAAGAAGTTCATCGTATATATGTATATATACATAGGCATAGGAGTGGCTGTGTGAAAAGTAGCATGCTTACGAACCACATAGTTCCGGGTTCAGTCCCACTGCGTGGCACCTTCGGTAAGTGTCTTCTACTATAGCCTCGGGCCAACCAAAGCCTTGTGAGTGGATTTGGTAGACGGAAACTGAATGAAGCCCATCGTATATATGTATATATGTATGTATGTGTGTATATGTGTTTGTGTGACTGTGTCTGTCTCCCCAACATCGCTTGACAACTGATGCTGGTGTGTTTACGTCCCCATAACTTAATGGTTTGGCAAAAGAGGCCAATAGAATAAGCCCCGGGGTCAATTTTACTCTACAAAAAGGTGGTGCTCCAGCATGGCCACAGTCAAATGACTGAAACAAGTAAAAGAGTAAAAGAGTATAATAATATATATATATATGTGTCTATGTTTGTTTCCTCCCAACATCGCTTGACAACCAGTGCTGGTGTTTTTACATCCCCATAACTTAGCATTTCAGCAAAGAGAGACCGATAGAATAAGTACTAGGCTTAAAGAAGAATAAGCCCCGGGGTTGATTTGCTCGACTAAAGGCAGTGCACCAGCATGGCCACAGCCAAATGACTGAAACAAGGAAAAATAGAGAAGTAAAAGAGAGAATTTAATTTTGATCTTAATTTGTTTTGGTAACTACTAATTCACTTTTAGAAGTCAGAAACAAAATTTAAGTCAGGTCGAATTCTGAAAGGTTGTGCTTTGATATTTTCTGTGAAATTAGAGATATTCTTAGTTGTGTGCTGACGCACTGTATTCAAAATTTAATTAGTGTT
>NC_043025.1:5927450-5934107 GCF_006345805.1 Octopus sinensis
CTCTTACTTCCTGTTTCTGTTGTACCTGTATTTCAAAGGGTGGAGGCGCAATGGCCCAGTGGTTAGGGCAGCGGACTCGCGGTCATAGGATCGCAGTTTCGATTCCCAGACCAGGCGTTGTGAGTGTTTATTGAGCGAAAACACCTAAAGCTCCACGAGGCTCCGGCAGGGGATGGTGGTGATCCCTGCTGTACTCTTTCACCACAACTTTCTCTCACTCTTACTTCCTGTTTCTGTTGTACCTGTATTTCAAAGGGCCGGCCTTGTCACTCTCTGTGTCATGCTGAATATCCCCGAGAACTATGTTAAGGGTACATGTGTCTGTGGAGTGCTCAGCCACTTACACGTTAACTTCACGAGCAGGCTGTTCCGGTGATTCGGATCAACCGGAACCCTCGTTGTCGTAACCGACGGAGTGCTTCCATCCATTGTAGATGTTTGTTTGTTCCTTTTTGAGGCATACCTGGCTCATAAGGGCCGGTTTCCTGGTTTCCTTGGCGTATAGGTTCCCTACATGGACGGAACGCCGGTCCATCGCAGGTGAGCTGCAAGATGCAGGAGGAAAGAGTGAGAGAAAGTTGTGGCGAAAGAGTCAGCAGAAGTTTGCCATTACCTTCTTCCGGAGTCGCGTGGAGCTTAGGTACTTCACTCATAAACATACACATCACCCTGTCTGAGATTTGAACCCGCAGTCCCTTGACCGTTAGTCCGCTGCTCTAACCACAAGGCCATGTGTCTCCACTATTGTAGATGTGGTCAATGCTGGTGTTATGTAACTGGTACCTGTGCTGGTTGCATGTAAAAGGCATCCTTTGCATGTTGGGTCTCACGAAGGCCATGACAAATGACCGGGGCCTTTGGCAATATGCTGTGTATGAGGAGACCCGTTAAGCCAAGGGACATTCTGGTTGTGGCCAATGCTGGCATTATGTAACAAGCATCCTTTAAACGTTGGGTCTCACGAAGGCCATGACAAATGACCGGGGCCTTTGGCAATATGCTGTGCTTGAGAAGACCTGTGAAGCCAAGTGAAATCATAGCCATGGCTAAAACTGGTGTTATGTAACTGGTACCTGTGCTGGTGGTACATAAAAAGCAGCTTTTGAGTGGTAGACTTCACAGATGCAAAGTCACCGATGCTGGTGGCACATGAAAAGCTCCTTTCAAGTGTTGGGCCTCACAGAGGCAATGATGAATGACCAATACCTTTGGCATTATGTTGTGCCTGAGAAGACCCATCAAGCCGAGTAGAATTGCAGTCATGGCAGATACTGGTGTCACACAAATGCACAAATGGCATTCATGCTAGTGGCACATAAAAGCACACATTACACTCTCGGAGTGGTTGGCATTAGGAAGGGCATCCCGCCATAGAAACTGTGCCAAATCAGACAGGAGTCTGGTACAGCCTTCCAGCTTGCTAGCCTTGGTCAAACCGTCAAACCCATGCCAGCATGGATAATGGACGTTAAATGATGATGATGATGATGATGATGATGTAACAAAAGACATCCAAAAATTATAATTAGAGAAAGGCTACTCAATTGATTGGCAATAAATAATTAACAGGTACTTTCCTGTTTACCTGTCCACAGGTATGCTATCTCTTCTGTCTTTTCTATCACTAATACCATGATTTTTGTTATTCTGAGCTGCCTGCTCTCATGTCTAGATCGACCCACTCATCTTTCCACCCCTCATTGTTATTGCTGTGTCCACAACCCATCCTGGTTCCACACTTACCCCACTATCCTGTCCAGTTATCCCAGAACATCATCCCCCTAAAATTTTTCTCGATGCTCACATCTTTCCTGTAGGTGTTCAGGTGCAACTGCTTAAATGGAACATTGACAGCGTCAGCCTCAGCTGCCTGGGATGACCTGCACAGGTCATGAGTGCTGCCCTTCACTCCTGACACAGGAATTGAAAAAAACAAAAACAAAAACAAGCCAATTACAAGTGCAAAAAATATAGTGCTATTTCTTCGTTTGGTTTAATGTTTAAGAATAGATTATATCAGCATATGATCACTTTCAAACATCATTGCAAAATAGAATGTCTCTATACTTAATCTTTATATATATATATATATATATATAATATTAATAATATATATGCATATATACATACATATATGTACATATTTATATACATACATATATGTGTCTATATATATCTATATATATAAAACTGTAGTTGTGTGAGTGTCTGTCCCCTTCGATTTAGATTCCTAACTACTCCCACATTTTGCGGTGCAGTTTAATCAAATTCGGGTATCTTATAGTCGTGATTCATATCGAGCCCGTCTGGGTATTAGTGCGCGTCTACGATAAGTCTACGTTTTTAAAAATAATTTACCATCATTTTTTTTCCATTTTAATGCATTTTTTCGCTATTATATAAGGGAAGTAACTCTTTAAAAATGTCTACGATGAGTCAACAATTTAAAAAAAATTCCCTTTTTTCCCATTTTTAATGCATTTTTTTGCTATTTTTTGGCTATAACTCTCTAAAAATGCTTATATAGTTATTTCCCTTACAAACCCGAGCAACGCCGGGCGATACTGCTAGTATATATATATATATATATATATATATATACACACACACACATATATATATATATTACAGAGATGTACTTGCATAGTGAGTGACTTGATCTGAGATAGTGTACTGGAATGAAAACAATTGCAGCGTGGAAGGTGTTTATAAGCCATTTAAGAAACAAAAAAAAACCATTAGATTCACGCAAATTTTTTATGGATAACACCATACAAAATTCAGGTGCATCTAAATTAAGTACCATATTCATTTGAATCTAATTGTTGCTGGACTTATATATATAATATATATATATTGTATATATATATATATATATATATATATACATTATTGGTGAATTGAAGAAATGGAGCTGAACGCAGATTGAACAGAAATCGTTTTATTTCATTCTAACACGTGTTTCGAAAGGCACAAATTACCAAAATCCGATTGAATAGGGACCATATTGTGTCTTTCTCTTCAGGAAGAAAAAAGGAAATCCGTTGGAAAAACAAAAACAGAACAGAGGCGGAGCAAAAACAAATCGAACTATGCTCCTAAGAGCCCATGGCGAAACTGTTTATCAGTGTATGTTGAGAACCGGTGCTGAAGAATTCAACGGGTCAGGCATCGGTCAATCATGTGGGTGAGGGTGTATAGATGTTCTTAGTGACCGAGAATAAAGTTCTGACTATTTAAGGAATATTGGATGTTTTATAAGGGGCGAGAAAAAATCTACTTAGAGACGTGGTGTGTGTATACTGTTCTATATATGTGTGTGTTGGCGTAGGGTAGAAAACACAATATGGTCCCATTATTCAATCGGATTTTGGTAATTTGTGCCTTTCGAACACGTGTAGAATGAAATAAACGATTTCTGTTCAATCTGCGTTCAGCTCCATTTCTTCAATTCACCAATAATGTTTTAATTTCAATTATCCGCACCAACGCACGGTTGCAACGCCAGATTGTTGTACCTCCAACCGTGCTGTTTACTGCTGTGATTTTTGCTACTAAGGTATCGGTTAAACTTTTGATTAATCTACTACAAGATTATTCATCTTCTATTTCACATAATATATATATATATATATTATATATATATATTTGTAAAAAATGAAGTTCGAAATGCTGCTGTATTATACAATTTTTAATTTTTATATATACATTATAACATGTTTCAGTTCCTGAAATGAACCTTATCAAAAAAGTTATATATAAAAAAGACAGCTCATGCCGTCAAACACAAGAAATTCATTTATAATACACAACGGAGTCAGACATCTTAGAGTTCATGTATAGTTGATATATAGTTTCATGTATAGTTGATATATAGTTTGAAGTATATGTTCAAGTGTTCGATGCAGTGGCCCACGGTGGCGATACGTATTCAATACAAAAAACAGATCAAAGTGGTGGAAAGCGGTCAATACAGAAGATTGATGTTCCGAAAGAGCGAGGAATTCATTTTTACCTTAAGCACATTGTGATGACCCATGGTGGAAGTTCGCTGGGTGGTTCTAGTGATTTTTTGTGAAATGCTTGGTTTTATATGCCTGTTAGGTGGTCAATCTAGCGTAGCGTGACGTCATCAATGTTTGACCAATCGTTTCGTTAGGTGGCTTTAATCAAGTGGAACGGGACGTCATCATTATTTGACCAATCGCTGCATTATAACTCCCTCTTGTTTGTTTCCTGTCTTGACCAGTCGCTTCGTTAGTCAAGCATAGCGGGACGTCACCAGATTCTGCCCAATCACGACTTATAGCTACATTAGATCTGCCCCCTGTCTGTACTTGTTAGGTGACTATTCAAGCAGAAAAGGACGTCATCAATATTCTGACCAATGACTGTCCCCTGTTTGTATCCTGTCCATTCTAGCAGAGCTAGACGTCATCAACTTGTTGACCAATCAGAATCGGGTCTGACCCTTAGCTGTATCGTATATACATATATATATTGCATGTGTATGTATATAAATATATATATATATATATTGCATGTGTATGTATATATATATATATATATATATACATATATATATTGCATGTGTATGTATATAAATATATATATAAAGAATGTAAGTATATATAAGGTATGTTTATATGAAAAGATTAATGATTCTTTTAAGGAACTATTTTTTCAGGTGTCAATCATAAAGACATTACTCAGGGGTCTTTGAGTTTACTTGCTGATTCTGGTCTGTCTTCTAAGAAAGGGCTGTGGCATTCTCATCTCTGGTATTCTTTTCACCTATTTCCCTGAGTGTATAGGTGGAGTGTGGGTAAGGGGGTGGTTCGGATTTTGGGTAGAGTTGCAGGGGGGGGTGATGGGAGAAGGGGGGGGGTACACTGGAGATGAAGTGTGGCATTTATCAGTGTGAATGGGGTGTGGGTGGCATGGGTTAGTGTGGGATGAGTATGTTGAAGGAATTACTGCCTCAGCAATAAATAACGAAGTGAAGGCTAAAATCCCCAGAATAATAATAATAATAATAATAATAATAATAATGATAATAATAATAATAATAATAATAATAATAATAATAATAATGATAATATGCAGAATATGTGGAGATGGACAAGAAACAACAAATCATATTATCTCTGGCTGCCCAGTCCTGGCGAAGAAGGAATATATTTACAGACATGATAGAGTTGGAACCTACATACACTGGAAGCTATGCCAACATTATGGAATAACAACAGAAAAAAGATGGTATAAGCACACACCAGAAAAGGTCACAGAAAACGAGAAAGCAAACATACTCTGGGATATGCCAATACACACAGATAGAGAAATTAAGGCCAACAGACCAGATATAGTTGTCAGAGATCATGAAGAAAAAAAATGCTTTCTAATTGATGTATCAATACTGGCAGATGACAACATGTCTCTAAAAGAAATGGAGAAACTTTCAAAATACAAAGACCTGGAAATGGAGGTAACCAGAATGTGGAATCTAAAAATAGAAACAATTCCTATCATAGTAGGTGCATTAGGCATGATAAAAAAATATTCAGACAAATACATAACAAAAACACCAGGACTTACAAACACATATAACATACAGAAAATTGCACTACTAGGCACTGCACACATCCTACGCAGAACACTTTCCATACAATAACCAGCAGAGCATCACAACAAATTACATCACATACCCAAGGCACACAGAGCTGCGCTCGGTAGTGAAGTGAAAGCACGCTATAAAAAATAAAACTACTGAATAATAATAATAATTACGGTGATGTACTTGCATAGCAAGTGACCTGATCTGAGATCGTGTGCTAAAACAAAATTTGGAGGGAGAGGACTAGTCAATTACATCGACCCCAGTGCATAACTGGTACTTAATTTATCGACCTCCAAAGGATGAAAGGCAAAGTCGACCTCGGCAGAATTTGAACTCAGAACGTAGCGATGGGCAAAATACTGCTAATCATTTCGTCCACCATGCCAATGATTCTGCCTTAATAATAATGATGATGATGATGATGATGATGATGATGATGATGATGATATAATAATAGTGATAATGATAATGATTATAATAATAATAATAATAATGATAATAATAATAATAATCAATAATATAACAATAATCAATAATAACAATAATAATAATAATAATAATCAATAATAACAATAATAATAATAATAATAATAATAATAATAATGATAATAATAATAATAATATTAATAATAATAACAATAATAATAATAATAATAATAATGATAATGCTGATGATGATGATGATGATGATGATGGATGATATCAAACTTTCTGGTAAAGATGAATCCCAATTACCTTTGCCCATATAATACAATAAATGAATTAATTGCATCGCAATTCTTAACATTTATGTATTAACTTTATTGGGTACTTCACTAGCAGTATATTGGATATATGTTATCCCATGGAGGGTTGCATTTACAACTCCTATCTCAATTTGTGTGTGTATATATATATATATATTATATATATATAATATATATACCGGAGTAACACATAAAAGTGAAAAACAAGGTGGTAAAAAGAGTACTCAAATACCAGTGGTAGAGTAATTACTTTATTTAAAAGCAGCAGAAAATTCAACAAAACCTGTTACTCTG
>NC_043025.1:5936707-5974207 GCF_006345805.1 Octopus sinensis
TTATTTAAGCTTACGTCAAATCCTCCGTGGGGTTGTTTTGCATTTATAATAAAATAAATATAATAAATATAATATGAATAGGAGGGGCTGTGTGGTAAGTAGCTTGCTTACGAACTACATGGTTCCAGGTTCAGTCCCACTGCGTGGCACCTTGGGAAAGTGTCTTCTACTATAGCCTTGGGCCGACCAAAGCCTTGTGAGTGGAATTGGTAGATGGAAACTGAAAGAAGACCGTCGTATATATGTATATCATCATCGTTTAACGTCCGTTTTCCGCGCTAGCACGGGTTGGACAGGTCAACCGGGGTCTGGGAAGCCAGAAGGCTCCACCAGTCTGATCTGGCAGTGATTCTACAGCTGGATGCCCTTCCTAACGCCAACTCCGTGAGTTTAGTGGGTGCTTTTTACATGCCACCGGCACAGGTGCCAGACGAGGCTGGCAAACGGCCACAATTGGATGCTGCTTTTTACGTGCCACATATATATATATATATATATATATATATATATGTATATGTATGTGTGTGTGTGTGTTTATGTGTTTTATGTGTTTTATGTGTTTATGTGTCTATGATTTTCCCCCAACATTGCTTGACAACCGATACTGGTGTGTTTACGTTTTTGTAACTTAGCGGTTCAGCAAAAGAGACCGATAGAATAAGTATTAGGCTTGCAAAACTGTAGTAGAAGATGAAGTGAAAGTAGCATAACTATGTCATCAAGAGTATAATGTCCCTTGAAGCAACGATCATTGGTATTTGTTATTTACCTATGAGAAGGTGTTTTCGTCAAATAGGAGTGGCATTACTCATTATGTGGAAAATTTAAAGAGTGTATGGCCATCTCTTGAACATTAGTGATGTATGTTCCGAACATGAACGAAATCGGATAAAAAATATTGATTTTTAAGGAGAATCAAGAAAAAGGCCTATACATACACACACATCTTCCATTTTATTTTATACACATACATATATATATATATATGCATATACACACACATATACATATACATTACACATGCACACAAACACATACAATCGATATATATATATATATAAATATATATAAAATATATATATGTATATATATTTTTTCTTTTTTTTTTCCTTGTTTCAGTCATTTTGACTGCGGCAATGCTGGAGCACCGCCTTTAATCGAGCAACTCGACCCCGGGACTTATTCTTTTGTAAGCCCAGTACTTATTCTATCGGTCTCTTTTGCCGAACCGCTAAGTAACGGGGGCATAAACACACAATGCTAGGGGGACAAACACACACACACAAACATACACACACACACATATATATATACATATATACGACGGGCTTCTTTCAGTTTCCGTCTACCAAATCCACTCACAAGGCTTTGGTCGGCCCAAGGCTATAGTAGAAGACACTTGCCCAAGGTGCCACGCAGTGGGACTGAACCCGGAACCATGTGGTTGGTTAGCAAGCTACCTATCACACAGCCACTCCTGCGCCTATATGTATATATATATATGTATATATATACATGCTGACTGAGCAAAAACAGAAAGTTAAGGATACACGTGTCTTGGCAATATTCAACCACTCATGCTATAAGGAGGGTTATACCAGTAGTTCAAAGTTCTCGCTATGGCAGATGCAGTGTCACACTAATTCAACAAGAGTATTACGCTAAGAGTAGACAAGTGTTTGGAATACTCAGTCACTTAGAAATTAATTTTACAAGTCAGACAATCAGTTGATCAAGCAGCTGATTCACTGACCATCGTCAGAACCTATGGAGATTGTTAAACTAATGTGTTTTCACTCTGAATTCAATACATTAAAGTATGAAGGAGACTTGAAGGAATTTCCTGACTGCTGTTTCTAGCAGTTAAAGGTGGCGAGCTGGCAGAAACGTTAGCACGCCGGGCAAAATGCTTAGCGGTATTTTGTCTGCCATTACGTTCTGAGTTCAAATTCTGCCGAGGTCAACTTTGCCTTTCATCCTTTCGGGGTTGATTAAATAAGTACCAGTTACACACTGGGGTCGATTTAATCGACTTAATCCGTTTGTCTGTCCCTGTTTGTCCTCTCTGTTTAGCCCCTTGTGGGTAGTAAAGAAATAGGTATTTCGTCTGCCGTTACGTTCTGAGTTCAAATTCCGCCTAGGTCAACTTTGCCTTTCATCCTTTCGGGGTCAATAAATTAAGTACCAGTTACGCACTGGGGTCGATGTAATCGACTTAATATCTATGTCTGTCCTTGTTTATCCTCTCTGTGTTTAGCCCCTTGTGGGTAGTAAAGAAATAGGTATTTCGTCTGCTGCTACGTTCTGAGTTCAAATTCCACCGAGGTCGACTTTGCCTTTCATCCTTTTGGGGTCGATTAAATAAGTACCTGTTACGTACTGGGGTTGATATAATCAACTTAATCCATTTGTCTGTCCTTGTTTGTCCTCTCTGTGTTTAGCCCCTTGTGGGTAGTAAAGAAATAGGTATTTCGTCTACCGTTACGTTCTGAGTTCAAATTTCGCCGAGGTCGACTTTGCCATTCATCCTTTCGGGGTCGATTAAATAAGTACCAGTTACGCACTGGGGTTGATATAATCGACTTAATCCGTTTGTCTGTCCTTGTTTGTCCTCTCTGTGTTTAGCCCCTATTGGGTAGTAAAGAAAATAGGTATTTCTAGCAGTTAAGATGACTATGTTTTCTCGACTCATTCAGTAGCTGTAATATACTGGGGTCTCTGACTGAACATTATGCAGACAAAGATGCGTGATTGAAAAACAGTCGATATGCAAATAGTAAATTACCAATGGGTCAGGTTGGTCAGTAAATAGGTCAAAAGGTCAATAGGCTAGCAGGTCATTGGGTCAACAAGTGCACAAGTGTACTTCCTTAGAAATATGAGGAGATAATTAGAAAGTAGTCGAAATGTGATTAAGGGTAGAGACAGCACCACCCTGGGTGATAGTAATGATGTGGTGGTGGTGGTGATTGGGGGTATGTTGGTGGTGGTGGGAATTTTTAAAGCAATGGTGGGTAGTAGTGGTGGAAGTAAGGGTGGCGACAATTGTGGGGGTGATGTTGGCGATGATGAAAATAATCACGGCAACTGGGGGGGGGTGACGGTTATGGTGGGTGGGTATGATAGAGGTGGAGGTAGTGGTAGTGGTGGTGATGATTACAATGACAGTGATAGCATGAGTATCAGTGCTAGAGACAGGTGGCAGTGGTGGTGGTAGTGCTGGCGGCGGCGGTGGTGGTGGTGGTGGTGGTGGTGGTGGTGGTGGTGGTGATGGTGGTGGTATTTGTGATGGTAATGGGAAGTGCCTTTTATACTGCTAGTACTAATAGCAGTACTACAGTTCTTACTACTACTACTACTACTACTACCAATGACAGTAGTAACGATGATGTAATATTATCATATAACATTATTATATAAGGCAGCGAGCTGGCAGAATCGTTAGCACACCGGGCGAATTGCTTAACAGCATTTCATCAGATTTATGTTCTGAGTTCAAATTGCGCCGAGGTCGACTTTACCTTTCATCCTTTCGGGTTCGATTAAATAAGTAGCAGTTACGCACTAAGGCTTGATGTAATCGACTTGATCCCTTTGTCTGTCCTTTTTTGTCCTCTCTGTGTTTAGCCCCTTGTGGGTAGTAAAGAAATAGGTATTTCGTCTGCCGTTACATTCTGAGTTCAAATTCCACCGAGGTCGACTTTGCCGTTCATCCTTTCAGGGTCGATTAAATAAGTACCAGTTACGTACTGGGGTCGATTCAATCGACTTAATCTGTTTGTTTGTCCTCTTTGTGTTTAGCCCCTTGTGGGTAGTAAAGAAATAGGTATTTCGTTTGCCGTTACGTTCTGAGTTCAAATTCCACCGAGGTCGACTTTGCCGTTCATCCTTTCAGGGTCGATTAAATAAGTACCAGTTACGTACTGGGGTCGATTTAATCGACTTAATCTGTTTGTTTGTCCTCTCTGTGTTTAGCCCCTTGTGGGTAGTAAAGAAATAGGTATTTCGTCTGCTGTTACGTTCTGAGTTCAAATTCCACCGAGGTCGACTTTGCCGTTCATCCTTTCAGGGTTGATTAAATAAGTACCAGTTACGTACTGGGGTCGATTTAATCGACTTAATCTGTTTGTTTGTCCTCTCTGTGTTTAGCCCCTTGTGGGTAGTAAAGAAATAGGTATTTCGTCTGCCGTTACGTTCTGAGTTCAAATTCCACGGAGGTCGACTTTGCCGTTCATCCTTTCAGGGTCGATTAAATAAGTACCAGTTACGTACTGGGGTCGATTTAATCGACTTAATCTGTTTGTTTGTCCTCTCTGTGTTTAGCCCCTTGTGGGTAGTAAAGAAATAGGTATTTCGTCTGCCGTTACGTTCTGAGTTCAAATTCCACCGAGGTCGACTTTGCCGTTCATCCTTTCAGGGTCGATTAAATAAGTACCAGTTACGTACTGGGGTCGATTTAATCGACTTAATCTGTTTGTTTGTCCTCTCTGTGTTTAGCCCCTTGTGGGTAATAAAGAAATAGGTATTTCGTCTGCCGTTACGTTCTGAGTTCAAATTCCACCGAGGTCGACTTTGCCTTTCATCCTTTCGGGGTCGATTAAATAAGTACCAGTTACGTACTGGGGTCGATTTAATCGACTTAATCTGTTTGTTTGTCCTCTCTGTGTTTAGCCCCTTGTGGGTAATAAAGAAATAGGTATTTCGTCTGCCGTTACGTTCTGAGTTCAAATTCCACCGAGGTCGACTTTGCCTTTCATCCTTTCGGGGTCGATTAAATAAGTACCAGTTACGTACTGGGGTCGATTTAATCGACTTAATCCGTTTGTTTGTCCTCTCTGTGTTTAGCCCCTTGTGGATAGTAAAGAAATAGGTATTTCGTCTGCCGTTACGTTCTGAGTTCAAATTCCACTGAGGTTGACTTTGCCTTTCATCCTTTCGGGGTCGATTAAATAAGTACCAGTTATGCACTGGGGTTTGATGTAATCGACTTAATCCCTTTGTCCTTGTTTGTGCCCTCTATGTTTAGCCCCTTGTGGGTAGTAAAGAAATAAATATTATATCATGCAAAGTCTCCATAAAATACCACCAAGAAATGAGAACCTAGAAATGTGGTTGGGAAAGAAATCTCTTATCATACAGCCACGCATATATTTACACACACACACACACATACACACGGGGGGGTGTTGAAAAGTTCCTGGTTTTAAGTAAAAGAAAATACAGAAAGATCAGTAAATTATGATTTTATTCACCATATTTTATTCAACTGACCTCCGTGCTGTGGGCACGTAACAAACACCATCCGATCATGGCCGTTCGCCAGCCTCGTCTGGCACCTGTGTCGGTGGCACATAAAAAACACCATCCGAGCATGGCCGTCTGCCAGCCTCGTCTGGCACCTGTGTTGGTGGCACATAAAAAACACCATCCGAGCGTGGCCGTTCGCCAGCCTCGTCTGGCACCTGTGTCGGTGGCACATAAAAAACACCATCTGAGCGTGGCCGTCTGCCAGCCTCGTCTGGCACCTGTGTCGGTGGCACATAAAAAACACCATCCAAGCGTGGCCGTTCGCCAGCCTCGTCTGGCACCTGTGTCGGTGGCACATAAAAAACACCATCCGAGCGTGGCTGTCTGCCAGCCTCGTCTGGCACCTGTGTCGGTGGCACATAAAATCACCCACTACACTCTCGGAGTGGTTGGCATTAGGAAGGGCATCCAGCTGTAGAAACATTGCCAGATCTGACTGGCCTGGTGCAGCCTTCGGGCTCCCCAGACCCCAGTTGAACCGTCCAACCCATGCTAGCATGGAAAACGGACGTTAAGCGATGATGATGATGATGATGATGATTCCTCTCTTAAATTCACACACTCATTGCCGCAGTCCTTCAGTTTTTCTAAGATTTTTAAAAGAACTAACAAGATTGGGCCCCCACCCAGGCCTTTCATGATACCCTCAAAGTCAGGAACTTCTCAGCACCCTCTCATGTGTGTGTGTGTGTGTGTGTGTGTATATATCATCATCATCATCATCATCATCATCACATTCGTCATCATTGTTTAACATCCGTTTTCCGTGGTAGCACAGGTTGGACGGTTCGACCGGGGTCTGGGAAGCCAGGAGGCTGCATCAGGCTCCAGCCTGATCTGGCAGTGTTTCTACAACTGGATGCCCTTCCTAACGCCAACCACTCCATTAGTGTAGTGGGTGCTTTTTAAGTGCCACCGGCACAGGTGCCAAGGGAGTTTGGCAGCGGCCACGATCGGTTGGTGCTTTTTAAATGCCACCAGCACAGAAGCCTGTCAAGGCGGCGCTGGCATTAGCCACGTGCAGATGGTGCTTTTTACGTGCCACCGGCACAGGTATCGCAACTACAATTTCCATTTGATATTTATTTTGATGTCGATGTACTTGACTCAATAGGTCTCCTCAAGCACAGCATGTCACCCTACGATCCAAGGTAAGCACAGCAGGTCGTTCTGCAATCCAAGGTACTTTGGATGGGCTGGGGCTATGTGAAACTGGTGCAGGAAACAGCTATGAACTCACATCATTTGTTGGGTCTTTGCAGTCACAGCATATCTCCAGAGATCTTGGTCTTTCATCATTGCCTCTGTGAGACCCAATGTATAATAAACACACACAATCACACAACTGGCCACATGTTTATTGCCATTTGGCTCCTCTGTTGCTTCATCTTTTAGTGATGTAAAAGACTCACACAGCTGTTTCATTACATATATGTTAATGTTAATTTAATTTGTCCTATGAAGAAAGGCTGAGGACGCTCGACCTTTATTCTCTACAAAAACGCCGCCGCCGTGGTCATCTCATTCTCGCCCACAACATAATAAGCGGAAAGTGTAACCTCTCGAAAGAGCTGTTCTTCACTCCTGCTCCGGAGCGTCGGCTGCGGGGTCATTCCGAAAAGCTCTACCTGCGACGATTTCATCTCAATCGAAGGAGAGGAGCTTTCTCCATCCAGGTTGCAGATCCGTGGAACAAGCTGCCAGATGAGATGGTGACGATGCCGACGACCGCTTTGTTCAAAGTCTCCCTTGACCTCAAGTGGCCTGAACTCTTTACATGAACACCACCCAGTACTTAACTCCAGGTCCCCCTACATGGCCCTGCTATTTGCTTTTGAGCCAAATTAACTAACTAACTAACTAACTAACATATATTACTACGTAATTATTTCCAGTTAGCTATTTAATAATCCATCCATTAACAGCATTTACGTTAATTAATCTGTGTCTATCTCACCACATAATTAATCCCACTCAGCTCTTTCATACTCCATCTATTAACGATGTTCCCATTTAATTTAATTGTCTGTCTATCTCTTGTATCACTTAATTATTTCTAGTTTGCTATTTAATACGCCATGCTAATGCTAACGATGTTAATGTTAATTTAATTAGTCTGCGATTAGAATCTTTGTGTTGAATGAAATCTTTGTTTGGTTCAGGGTTCTTTAGAAATAGATGGTAACAACTGGCCTTCTCTTTGTAACTGGAAACCAAAGGGTTTTTGTGGGGTTGAAGGACTTGACCCAGAGCATATTGCATGTACAACAGCATACTGGACATACACACACATGTATCTGACAACACATACATAAATCCTATGACATACACACACGTGTATCTGACAACACACACATATACACACATACATAAATCTTAATACATACACACACATGTATCTGACAACACATACATAAATCCTATGACATACACACACGTGTATCTGACAACACACACATATACACACATACATAAATCTTAATACATACACACACATGTATCTGATAACACACACATAAATCTTATGATATACACACATATGTATCTGACAACACACACATATACACACATACATAAATCTTAATACATACACACATGTATCTGATAACACACACACACACATAAATCTTAAGACATACACACACATGCATCTGACAACACACACACATTAATCTTAAGACATACACACACATGCATCTGACAACACACACACACATTAATCTTAAGACATACACACACATGTATCTGACAACACACACACATGTAGTTCATAAGCAAGCTACTTACCTCATAGTCATTCGATGTTTAAAAACTAGTTTTATAGAAACTTCTTTCAAAATTCCTATTTTGTTTTCCACACATTAACTTGTATAGATCGAACTATGTAAAAATGTTAAAGCAACCTTCTTGCAATACATAACCAAAACAGACATCTAAAGCAGGGGTTCTCAACTATTTCTTATCTATGGACCCCTCTAATAACTATTTTATACTGGTGTATCCCCATAGACATCCAATGTTTAAGAATTTGTTTTATAGAAACTTCTTTCAAAATTCCTATTTTGTTTTTCACACATTAACTTGTGTAGGTTAAATTACGTGAAATGCTAGAGAGAGAAACCTAGACGTTTCTTGCAATACATAACCAATACATACATCTAAAGCAGGTGTTCTCAACTATTTTTTTTTATCTTTGAACCCTTTTGATAACTATTTTATTCTGGTGGACCTCCATAGCCATTCAGTGTTTACATACATCTAAAGCAGGGGTTCTCAACTATTTCTTATCTATAGACCCCTTTGATTACTATTTCATTCTGGTTGACCCCCTTAGCCATCCAAAGTTTAAAAAACTAGTTTTATAGAAACTTCTTTCAAAATTCCTATTTTGTTTTCCACCCATTAATTTGTGTAGGTTGAACAATGGAAAAATGTTAGAGAAAGAAACCCAGCTGTTTCTTGCAATACAGACCAATACAGACATCTAAAGCAGGGGTTCTCAACCATTTTTTTATCTATGGACCCCTTTGATTACTCTTTTATTCTGGTGGACCCCACTAAAACCATTCGATGTAAAATGTTAGAGAAAGAAACCCAGCTGTTTCTTGCAATACATACAAATACATACATCTAAAGCAAAATATTTTCAGGGGCCCTTAAAATACTATTGTGGATCCCCAATTTACAATTTCGTTGAGTGGACCCCCAAACATGTTATATGGGCCCTCAAGGGCCATATGGACCCCAGTTAAGAACTGTGGTAGAAGGTAAGGTGGTTATATGTCAGGTGTTGTGCGGTTACAGTATGATAGAGAGAGTGTCTTGTTATACAAGAGGTACATTATTGCCCTCAGAAGACTGTGTTAGGCTCCAATGTCCATTCTAGAATGGTTTCTGCAGCTGGATGCCCTTCCTAATGCCAACCACTTTAGAGAAGACTAGCAGTATCACCCGGCGTTGCTCGGGTTTGTAAGGGAAATAACTATAAAGCATTTTTAGAGAGTTATAGCCAAAAAATAGCAAAAAAATGGAAAAAAAATTATGGTAAATTTTTTTTTGAGAGTTAAAAGGTCGAGTTGCGTCCCCTAGACAGTCTGTGATTTGTGTTTCTGATTCTCGACCCCATGTCGAATTTATCGATTTTTTTCAGAACTGGGGGAACTTTTCAAAATTTTCGCTGCGTTAGTTTTGAATTATGACATTGGGCTATGTGTGTATCAAGTTTCATCAGAATCGGTTGAAAGCCGTGGTCAGGGTGAGGGTACAAGCAAACAGACACACAGAAACACGCACAGACAAACTGCCGTTTATATAGAGAGAGATATGGGATGCTTTTTTTCCCATGGCACTGGTATTAGTAAGGGTGCCAAGTAAGTCACAACACAAAGAAAACTTGCTCAAATGAAGCGAGCTGTAGTAGAGGGGAAAGTGATTTTATACCAGGTGCTGAAAGGCTAAAATATGATAAAGACAAGAATATGTGCCTTGTTATAAGTGAAGATATATGGGTACCCCCGCATTATAATAAAAATAATAATAATGAAATTATTGTATACAGTGCTGAGGTGCACCACAACTTGTCAGAAAGTGCATATAAAGTATATGCAGTAATGTAGAAATGTCTGGAAAGCGAACAATGTATGAGTCAGATACATGCTGGTGTGTGTATGGAGGGGAGAAAATCAGGTGTAGTGTTGGCGAATCTCAGGAAGCATGGAAGTTTTGAAGGATGCAGTGCTCCGACAACTAACAACTGATGCTGGCAGTTTGTTCCATGCTTCAGCAACTCTCAGCGTGAAAAAATGTTTCCTAAAGTCATGGAAGGAGCTGTGCTGTTTTCTGACTTTGTAAATATGTATAAGCTTTAGTTGCAATAACTGGAATGAAGACAGCAATGGTGATGAGGTGTCAGAGCATAAAAATATGGAACATGTTACAGATTTGTGGGGTTGAAGGACTTGGGCACCTTGGGCGAGTGTCTTCTACTATAGCCCCGGGCCGACCAAAGCCTTGTGAGTAGATTTGGTAGACGGGAACTGAAAGAAGCCCGTCGTATATATGTGTATATATATATATATATATATATATATATATATATATATATGTATGTGCGTGTATGTTTGTGTGTCTGTGTTTGTTCCCCTAGCATTGCTTGACAACCGATGCTGGTGTGTTTATGATAGAATAAGTACTGGGCTTACAAAGAATAAATCCCGGGGTCGAGTTGCTCGATTAAAGGCGGTACTCCAGTATGGCCGCAGTCAAATGACTGAAACAAGTAAAAAGAGAAAAAGAGAAAAAAATAGATATCTATGTATATAATATATTAATAAATTTTAGGGTAGCAAAAAATTCTAGAAAAATTCTCCGCTACCAGCGGTCAAGTGAGAAAGAAAAAAATAGTCAATAGACTATATAATATACATTCAAACATATCAGGGATGGCCATGATAGGACATCCGACTCACTAGAAAGAGCAGCCAAACTCCAAACCACTAATAGTTGTAATTCTGAAATAGAAAGAGAAATAAAAACGTTTACCCTATCTTTTCTGGACTATGCATAGTTTTGGCAATCTTTTGTAAATAAATTAATTTAATTAATTTATTTACCACTGGCGTTGCCTCATCAGCAGAAAAGCCAAGGACTAACATACATCCATGAGGCAATGATGAACATGCCTTGAGTCTATATGTTATAAATTTTCAAAATCCACCGCATTCACGTGGTTTATCATCATCATCATCATCATCATCGTTTAACGTCCGCTTTCCATGCTAGCATGGGTTGGACGGTTCAACTGGGGTCTGGGGAGCCCGAAGGCTGCACCAGGCCAGTCAGATCTGGCAGTGTTTCTACAGCTGGATGCCCTTCCTAACGCCAACCACTCCGAGAGTGTAGTGGGTGATTTTATGTGCCACCGACACAGGTGCCAGACGAGGCTGGCAGACGGCCACGCTCGGATGGTGTTTTTTATGTGCCACCGACACAGGTGCCAGACGAACCTGGCGAACGACCATGCTCGGATGCTGTTTTTTATGTGCCACCGACACAGGTGCCAGACGAGGCTGGCAGACGGCCATGCTCAGATGGTGTTTCTTATGTGCCACCGACACAGGTGTCAGACGAGGCTGGCGAACGGCCACGCTCGGATGTTGTTTGTTACGTGCCCACAGCACAGAGGCCAGTCGATGCGGTACTGGCTACGGCCATGTTCGGATGGTTTTCTTATGTGCCACCGGCACTGGTACCACAAAGATACAAATTCCATTGATGTTCATCTATTTTGATTTGGTTTGATTTTCACTTGCCTCAACAGGTCTTCACAAGTGTCACAAGAAGGAAGGTATGCACAGGTGGACTGACTACGTCCCAGGTAGGGGCCACGGGTTAGCAGTAAATATAAACTGCCGATTTAATTTCAAAATTAGCCAAAAAACGTTTTTATTTCTCTTTCTATTTCAGAATTACAACTATAAGTGGTTTGGAGTTTAGCTGCTCTTTCTAGTGAGTCGGATGTCCTATTATAGCCATCCCTTATATGTTTGTATGTATATAATACTAGCAGTATCGCCCGGCGTTGCTCGGGTTTGTAAGGGAAATAACTATATAAGCATTTTTAGAGAGTCATAGCCAAAAATAGCAAAAAAATCCATTAAAAATGGAAAAAAAATTAAGGTAAATTTTTTTTTAAATCGTTGACTCATCGTAGACATTTTTAGAGAGTTACTTCCCTTATATAATAGCGAAAAAAATGCATTAAGATGGAAAAAATGATGGTAAATTTTTTTTAAATCGTAGACTCATTGTAGACGCGCGCTAATACCCAGAAGGGCTCGATATGAATCACGACTATAAGATACCCGGTTTTGGTTAAACTGCACCACAAAATGTGGGAGTAGTTAGGAATCTAAATCGTAGGAGACAGACACACAACTTGACTTTTATATATAAAGATATATATATATATACAACAGGCTTCTTTCAGTTTCCGTCTATCAAATCCACTCACAAGGCATTGGTCGGCCCGGGGCTATAGCAGAAGACACTTGCCCAAGATGCCACGCAGTGGGACTGAACCCGGAACCATGTGGTTGGTTAGCAAGCTACTTACCACACAGCCACTCCTGCGCCTATGTATATAATATATATACCTGTTTGTGTGTGTATCTCTTTCTCTGTCTTTTCTTCATCTCAAATGTCACCAGAAAATTTCTTTGCTATCCGCCAAGACCTTACAACCTAAAATACATTTTACAGGGTTTGTCTGTCTCTATTTCCTTTCTTCCTTGTCTCAAATATCACTACATCCATTATAATCTATCGGCACCATTGTCACTTTCTTAGTAGAGATATTTTCAAAATCTACTAATGTCCCAATATATCTTCTCTATCTGTCTGTCTGTCTCTTTCTAGTCTCAAATATCAACAAACTTTTTTGACATACCTAACATCACCATTATTACTTTACATATATCTATCTGTCTGTCTATCTATACCTATATGTATATCCCCTCCTTCGGGGGGGTTTGTCTATGTGTATATATATAATAATAATAATATTGTGGCTGTGTGGTAAGTAGCTTGCTAACCAACCACATGGGCAAGTGTCTTCTACTATAGCCCCGGGCCAACCAATGCCTTGTGACTGGATTTGGTAGACGGAAACTGAAAGAAGCCTGTCGTATATATGTATATATATGTATGTGTGTGTGTGTGTGTGTGTGTTTGTGTGTCTGTGTTTGTCCCCCTAGCATTGCTTGACAACCAATGCTGGTGTGTTTTCGTCCCCGTAACTTAGCGGTTGGACAAAAGAGACTGATAGAATAAGTACTGGGCTTACAAAGAATAAGTCCTGGGGTCGGTTTGCTCGACTAAAGGCAGTGCTCCAGCATGGCCGCAGTCAAATGACTGAAAAGAGTAAAAGAGTATATATAATATATATATACTTATATATAAAAATATATATAAGGATATTATTGATTACAATAATATCAAGTGGCAAGCATGCGTAAAAAAATACCATAATGTAAAGAATTATTACTTAGTAATTAAGGGTACGACAAGCACACAACTAGTGATTAATTTATCGACCTCAAAAGGATGAAAGGCAAAGTCGACCTCAATGGAATTTGAACTCAGAATTTAAAGACAGATGAAATACCTATTTCTTTACTACTCACAAGGGGCTAAACACAGAGGGGACAAACAAGGACAGACACATGGATTAAATTGATTACATCGACCCCAGTGCGTAACTGGTACTTAATTTATCGACCCCAAAAGGATGAAAAGCAAAGTCGACCTCTGCGGAATTTGAACTCAGAACGTAACGGCAGACAAAATACCTATTTCTTTACTATCCACAAGGGGCTAAAAACACAGAGAGGACAAACAAGGACAGACAAACGGATTAAATCGATTATATCGATTCCAGTGCATAACTGGTACTTATATAATCGACCCTGAAAGGATGAAAGGCAAAGTCGACCTCGGTGGAATTTGAACTCAGAATGTAACGGCAGACGAAATACCTATTTCTTTACTACTCACAAGGGGCTAAACACAGAGGGGACAAACAAGGACAAACAGATTAAATCGATTATATCGACCCCAGTGCGTAACTGGTACTTAATTTATCGACCCCGAAAGGATGAAAGGCAAAGTCGACCTCGGCGGAATTTGAACTCAGAACGTAGCAGCAGATGGAATACCGCTAAGCATTCGCCCGGCCTGCTAACAACTCTGCCAGCTCACCGCCTTTGTTATCTCAAATATTCTTATCTACTTTGCTAATTTAGGCACAAGGCTCGAAATTTTGGTGGAGGGCGCCAGTTGATTAGATCAACCCCAGCATGCAACTGGCACTTAATTTATCGACCCCGAAAGGATGAAAGGTGAAGTCGACCTCAGCAGAATTTGAACTCAGAATATAAAGACACTAAGCATTTCACCTGACTTGTTAATGTTTCTGCCAGCTTGCCACCAATTTTTTACCTACCAAATCTCTCTCTATATAAACAGCAGTTTGTCTGTCTGCGTGTCTGTGTGTCTGTTAGGTTGTACCCTCACCCTGACCACGGCTTTCAACCGTTTCTGATGAAATTTGACCCCAATGTCATAATTCAAAACTAATGCAGCGAAAATTTTTAAAAGTTCCCCCAGTTCTGAAAAAAATCGATAAATTCGACATGGGGTCGAGAATCAGAAACACAAACCACAGACTGTCTAGGGGACGCGACTCGACCTTTTTAACTCTCAAAAAAAAATTTACCATTTTTTTGCTATTTTTTGGCTATAACTCTCTATAACTCTCTAAATGCTTTATAGTTATTTCCCTTACAAACCCGAGCAACGCTGGGCGATACTGCTAGTATTAGATAACTTTTGATCCATCTGTTGCTACGGTCACCAATTGTATTACCTAAAATACATTTTCAAGAGTACCTTTATCTCTCTCTCTCTCTTATCTCAAATGTCATCACAAAACCTATCTGTCATCACTTCTGCCTTTATATTTTCCAGCATTCCCCTACATGTATCTCTCTCTCTCTCTCTCTCTCTCTTATCTCAAATATCACATCACTTTTGATCTATCTATTGCCACCATCAGCAAGTCACAATCAACACCTAAAATGCTTCCGCCCCACCCCACTGACTCTGTCTCCATCTACTTCTGTCTTCCTCTAACCTCACCTCTCTCTTTCTCAATCTATATATCTATCTATCTACCTATCTATCAAGCTATCTGTTTATGTATGTATGTATGTATGTATGTATGTATGTATGTATGTATGTATGTATCTATCTATCTACCTATATACTCACTGTCTATCTATCGACCTATTTATCTATCTATGTATTTATCTATCTATGTATCTACTCTTTCTTTCTCTCTCTCTCTCTCTCTCTCTCTCTCTATCTGTCTATCTATCAATTTATTTATCTATCCGTCTATCTATCTATCTATCTATCTATCTATAGAGAGTTGCTTATTGCAAAAAAAAAGAAAAAAAGAAATATAACATGTGACTTCATTGACCGAGGTTACCGTGGTTTTTTCCGTAGGCTTTTCTTTCCACGGGTAAACCTCACCTGTCCTCCCCTTTACACTTCATATTGACATTTCTGTGATAACGATCCCTATTGATCAAATTTTTTTTCTTCCCCCCACCTTTTTTTTTATATCCCCCCCCCCTTATTTTGTCCTCTTTCTTTCCTTTTACGATCCCTTTTGATCGAAAACCAACCCCCTTCTTTTTACCCCAAAAAGAAAAGCTCTACCTTGTAATTTGTTCTGTCTGTGTGCAGCCCTGTGTGGCTAATAAAGAAACATATCTATCTGTCTATTTATTTATCTGTCTATCTATCTATCTATTTATTTATCTATCGTAATCTATCTATCTATCTGGGATAGATTATTAAAGCTCTACTTTGTAATCTGTCCCATGTGTGCAGCTCTCTCTCTCTCTCTTCCTCATTTCAAATCTCACTACATCAGAATAACATATACTCCACAAGCACAACAATTCTAGAAACAGCTGTAACAGACTTTAAACATTACTTCATAATCCTGTATTAAGTTTGAAATATAAATCAAATGCTTTAAAACAAGGGTTCTCAACTATTTCTTATCTATGGACCCCTTCAATTACTATTTTAATCTGGTGGACCCTCATAGCCATTCGATGTTTAAGAATTAGTTTTATAGAAACTTCTTTCAAAATTCCTATTTTGTTTTCCACACATTAACTTGTGTAGGTTGAACAATGTAAAATGTTGGAGAAAGAAACCCAGCTGTTTCTTGCAATACATACCAATACAGACATCTAAAGCAGGGGTTCTCAACTATTTCTTATCTATGGACCCCTTTGATTACTATTTCATTCTGGTGAACCCCTACAGCCATCCAATGTTTAAAAACTAGTTTTATAGAAACTTCTTTCAAAATTCCTATTTTGTTTTCCACACATTAACTTGTGTTGGTTGAACTATCGAAAATGTTAGAGAAGAAACCCAACTGTTTCTTGCAATACATAACCAATACATACATCTAAAGCAGGGGGTCTCAACTATTTCTTATCTATGGACCCCTTTGATTACTATTTTATTCTGGTGGACCCCCATTCGATGTTTAATAACTAGTTTTATAGAAACTTCTTTCAAAATTCCTGTTTTGTTTCTCACACATTAACTTGTGTAGGTTGAACTATGGAAAATGTTAGAGAAAGAAACCGGGTCTTTTCCATCTCAAGCACAGATTTTCTGATTAATTTTTTTTAACCCTTTTGATACCAACCCGGCTGAAACCGGCTCTGGCTCTGAGTACAAATGTCTTGTTTTCATAAGTTTGAATTAAAATCTTCCACCAATCCTTAGTCATAATTTATATTCCTAACACTAGCCGAATGATAGCCAAGTTATTTTACTAAATTCTTTGTTATATCTAAAATAATTGAGAGAAACACAGAGCATCCCAAAATAAATACATTAACAAAAGGGTTAACTAAACACTTTGAAACTTCGGATACCCAAACCGGTCTTCTGTTTCTTGAAATACATATCAATACATACATCTAAGACAGGGGTTCTCTGAAGTGACATCATACATTTTACTTGTTCATTCTCTCTTTCTAATAAATATCTAACTCTCTTTTTCTCTCTCTGTTTCTCTTTCTGTCTTGTCTCAAATATCACGACATACTTTTCATACACCTATTATCACCATCATCACCTTGCACGCGTGCCTGCGTATGTATATCTGTTACTCTTTCTCATCGCAGATATCACATTACTTTTGATATATCAACACAGTCATGACCTCTATGGTCTAAAATATATTTTCCACGACACCTCTGCATTTGTGTCTCTCTTTCTCTCTTTTTACTTGTTTCAGTCATTTTGACTGTGGCCATGCTGGAGCACCGCCTTTAGTCGAGCAAATCGACCCCAGGACTTATTCTTTGTAAGCCTAGTACTTATTCTATCGGTCTCTTTTGCCGAACCGCGAAGTTTTGGGGATGTAAACACACCAGCATCGGTTGTCAAGCGATGTTGGGGAGACAAACACAGACAGACAAACATACACACACACACATATATATATATATATATATATATATGTGGAGGCGCAATGGCCCAATGGTTAGGGCAGCGGACTCGCAGTTGTAGGATCGCGGTTTCGATTCCGAGACCGGGCGTTGTGAGTGTTTATTGAGCGAAAGCACCTAAAAGCTCCACAAGGCTCCGGCAGGGAGTGGTGATCCCTGCTGTACTCTTTCACCACTCTTTCTTCCACTCTTCCTTCTGTTGGCCTGCTCACTTAGCCAGTGGGGTGGCGTCATTCGAAGGCTAAAACAATGCGAACACATTGTGACCAGCGATGTGTAACTACATCTGATGGACTGGTCGGTCACGTGATTACGTGATATATATATATATATATATATATATATATATATATACACACATATATGACGGGCTTCTTTCAGTTTCCGTCTACCAAATCCACTCACAAGGCTTTGGTCGGCCCGAGGCTATAGTAGAAGACACTTGCCCAAGGTGCCATGCAGTGGAACTGAACCTGGAACCATGTGGTTGGTAAGCAAGCTACTTACCACACAGCCACTCCTACGTCTCTCTCTCTCCTCTCAAATGTCACCAGAAAATTTCCCCCTTCTTATCATTGCCACATAACTCCTGAAAATATAATTTTCAGAGATCCTCTCCATCCATCCATTTGTCTCATCTAATCTCTGTCTTTCATCTGAGTCTCAGATGTTCCTACAAAACATGTTTGTCTCATGGGCGCAGGAGTGGCTGTGTGGTAAGTAGCTTGCTTACCAATCACATGGTTCCGGGTTCAGTCCCACTGCGTGGCACCTTGGGCAAGTGTCTTCTACTATAGCCTTGGGCCGACCAAAGCTGTGTGAGTGGATTTGGTAGACGGAAACTGAAAGAAGCCCGTCGTATATATATCTATATGTGTGTGTGTGTGTGTGTGTGTGTGTATGAATGTGTGTCTATGTTTGTGTGTCTGTGTTTGCACCCTCCAACATCGCTTGACAACCGATGCTGGTGTGTTTACATCCCCGTAACTTAGCGGTCCGGCAAAAGATCCCAATAGAATAAATACTAGGCTTACAAAGAATAAGTCCTACAGTTGATTCGTTCGACTAAAGTCAGTGCTCCAGCATGGCCGCAGTCAAATGACTGAAACGAATAAAAGAATAAAAGAAAAAGAATCTGACCACCTAAAGCATATTTTGCAGAATCCGCTGCATCCATTTCTCTCTCTCTCTCTTTCTCTCTTCTTTGTCTCCAATGTCACCATAATACTTCTTATCTGCCGTCTCTACCCCCATCTCACCCACCTTACTACCTAAAATATATTTCTAAGACTTCCCCTACGTCCATTTCCCTCTCTCTCTCTCTCTCTCTCTCTCTCCTCTCTGACCTATGACCTACTTATCATCATCATCACCATCACCATCATCATCACTACCACCATCATCATCATCACCATCACCATCATCATCAACAACATCACCATCATCATCATCACCAGCACCACCAGCACCATCATCATCATCATCATCATCAACATCATCAGCATCACCATCATTGCCATCATCATCACCATCATCATATGCATCATCATCATCATCATCAACATCATCACCATCACCATCATTGCTATCATCATCATCATCATCATCATCACCAGCACCACCATCATCATCTTCATCATAATAACCACCACCACCACCACCATCATCATCATCATCATCATCATCATCATCATCATCATCATCATCATCATCATCATCATCATCATCATCATCATCATCATCATCATCATCATCATCATCATCATCATCATCATCATCATCATCATCATCATCATCATCATCACCACCACCACCACCATCATCATCTTCATCATAATAATCACCATCACCACCACCACCACCACCACCACCACCACCACCACCGCCATCATCTTCATCACCACCATCATCATCACCCTGTCATATAATCAACCTGACGCACTTAACATTTCATCTAATTGCCATTATCATTACGTCGCTCTCTCTCTCTCTCTCTCGCTGCTCCCCACCCCCGTCGCCACAGCGACGTCCTCTTCAGCAAAGTGGATGAGGTCAAACTCTCTCGAGTGAAGTACCACTGAGGTCAACCCACTCACGCTTATTAGTCACAAACATTGTCACAGCTCAACGTGTGAGGAGGGTAAGGTAGTAGTGTGCCTAGTTACTGGACAATGACCATACTGGAGAACAGCGCCGCCTTAAGGGTTTGTCTTTAGTCAGTCACATTGACCCCTTGTACGAATTTCAAGTCTGTTTTATCGGTCACTTTTTACCAAACCACTAAGAGAACAGAAACAAACCAACAACGGTTGCTCTTTTTTTTTCTCTTTGTCTTTTATCTCGCCTCAACTGTCCTTTCTCTACAAGGGTGGAGGCTTGAAACATTTAAAATTTCTTCCATTTTTCCTGGGTATCAAACCGTTAAGCCCTGTTTCCAATTCTTTCCCAACATCAAATGTGTGTTTTCTTGGTCTGTCTGTCTGTCTATCTATCTATCTATCTGTCTATCTATCTTTTTTTTTACTCTCTTTTACTTGTTTCAGTCATTTGACTGCAGCCATACTGGAGCACCGCCTTTAGTCGAGCAAATTGACCCCGGGACTTATTCTTTGTAAGCCCAGTACTTATTCAATCGGTCTCTTTTGCCTAACCGCTAAGTGATGGGGACGTAAACACACCAGCATCGGTTGTCAAGCAATGCTAGGAGGACAAAGACAGACACATACACACACACATATATATATATATACATGTATACGACAGGCTTCTTTCAGTTTCCATCTACCAAATCCACTCACAAGGCATTGGTCGGCCCGGGGCTATAGCAGAAGACACTTGCCCAAGATGCCACACAGTGGGACTGAACCCGGAACCATGTGGTTGGTTAGCAAGCTACTTACCACACAGCCACTCCTGCGCCTCTATCTATCTATCTATCTAAAGTTAATCCTAACAAGAAAGCACAAAAAAAACACAACGCGAGGACGTGGAACAAATATAGTATTATTGGACACTCAGGAAGGAAGGAAAGAAGGAGGGTTAACGTTTCGAGCGGAGCTCTTTGTCGGAAACATAGGAGAAGGAAAGATCCAGAGAAGGGAAGACAGAGGAAAAAAATCGCCAACGGTACACACGCGGTCACATTTTGAATCTATCTATCTATCTATCCATCTGTCTGTCTGTAGAATTATAAAAAAAATATATTTTTTGTTACAACAGAGATTTTTCTTCTAGCAACACTGCATCTGTCCAAATTAAAAAGAGAGAACTTCTGATAATGTAGAAAGTTTAATAAAACCTTTATATTTTGGGCACAAGGCCCATCTTCAGAAAGACAGAACAGTCTAGGAAAAGTCCAGTTATATAGGACCTGTTAACATATACACAGACATGCATGAAGTAAATAGATACCTTTAATTTGCAAAATATGTTTTCAGCGGTGTAGAATTTACAATGTAATTATTCTTTTTCATTCCAGGTGCCATTATATTAAACATATTGTGAAGAGTAACCATGCCATGCACAAAAAATTCAGCAGAACTGTCAGATTTTCAAACAGGTTGTATTGTTGGGCAATCTGAGGCTGGTCTTAGCCAGTGAAAAATTGCCAGAAATCTTCAAATTCCTCTTAGTTAGGTAGTTAGTTAGTAATTTTTGGCTCAAAAAGCAAAAAGCAGGGACATGGAGTTATGTACAGGGTGGTGTTTATGTAAAGAGTTCAGGCCACTTGAGGTCAAGGGAGACTTTGAACAAAGCGGTCGTCGGCATCTTCACCATCTCGTCCGGCAGCTTATTCCACAGATCCGCAACCCGGACGGAGAAAGCCCCTCTCCTTCAATTGAGATGAAATCGTCGCAGATACTTGCTACTGTTAATAGAATTATAGTGCAATTCAAAAACCAAGGAAAAGAATCAACAGATTCTCGTCCTGGCTGACCTGGGCCCTGCGGTTGTGAAGGAAGCATCCAACTGTAGAAACCATCGGTCCTCTTTGCCAAACTGCTAAGTTATGGGGGACATAAACAACCCAACACCAGTTGTCAAGCAATGGTGGTGAGGACAAACATATATACTGATATGTCCCACATTATGACGACGTAACCTTGACTGGCCCTTAATGGCATGCCTCACCAATTAACACTACTTGCTGTGTCTGTCCACTTTTTATTAGTAATGGACCAGTCCACTTCTCACTTGGGGGTGTCTATCACAGCAGACACACAGATACATATATATACTCTTTTACTCTTTTACTTGCTTCAGTCATTTGACTGCGGCCATGCTGGAGCACAGCCTTTTTTTAGTCGAGCAAATCGACCCTGGGACTTATTCTATCGGTCTCTTTTGCCGAACCGCTAAGTGACGGGGACATAAACACACCAGCATCGGTTGTCAAGTGATGTTGGGGGGACAAACACAAACACACAAACAAACACACATACATATATATATATATATATATATATATATATATATATATATATATATATATATATATATATATATATATGTATATATATCTTTCAGTTTCTGTCTACCAAATCCACTCACAAGGCTTTGGTCGGCCCGAGGCTATAGTAGAAGACACTTGCCCAAGGTGTCACACAGTGGGACTGAACCTGGAACCATGTGGTTCGTAAGCAAGCTACTTACCACACAGCCACTCCTGTGCCCCTATTTTTTTTTTTAGGCAATTAGAATACAATGTTACCAGCCTCAGGGTGTGTATATATTTGTGTGTGTATGTATGTATGTATAATATACAGTAGCAGCAATAAAGCAAAATAATAAATAATAGCCACAATAATACCAGCCATAACAATATCAGAACAAGAAGGGGAACTTTGAAACTATGTGGGGTGGTGAGGACAAACAGATTTTATGTGGGGAGAGGTAGATGATTACCCCCTGTATCAGGTTGCTGGCTGACAACGGTGGATGTGGAGATGGTTGAGGTGGTGGTGCGGTGGGGTGGAGTTGCTTTGTATCATTTTCCTGTAGACGCCATTGTTTAATGTTTTTTTTTCATATATGATGTCTGCTCTGCTTCATTGACAAAATATTTCCTTTTGGCTTTCTTCAGTATAAATAAATACTGAGGCGCAGGAGTGGCTGTGTGGTAAGTAGCTTGCTTACCAACAACATGGTTCCGGGTTCAGTCCCACTGCATGGCACCTTGGCCAAGTGTCTTCTACTATAGCCTCGGACTGACCAAAGCCTTGTGAGTGGATTTGGTAGATGGAAACTGAAAGAAGCCCGTCGTATATTTGTATATATATATATGTATGTGTGTGTATATATATATATATATATATAGGCACAGGAGTGGCTATGTGGTAAGTAGCTTGTTTACCAACCACATGGTTCCGAGTTCAGTCCCACTGCGTGGCACCTTGGGCAAGTGTCTTCTGCTAAAGCCCCGGGCCGACCAAAGCCTTGTGAGTGGATTTGGTAGACGGAAACTGAAAGAAGCCCGTTGTATATATGTATATATATATATATGTGTGTGTGTGTTTGTCCCCCCAACATCGCTTGGTAACCGATGCTGGTGTGTTTACGTCCCCGTAACTTAGCAGTTCGGCAAAAGAGACCGATAGAATAAGTACTGGGCTTACAAAGAATAAGTCCCGGGGTCGATTTGCTCGACTAAAGGCGGTGCTCCAGCATGGCCGCAGTCAAATGACTGAAACAAGTAAAAAAAAAAAAATATATATATATGTGTGTATGTGTGTGTGTATAGGTATCTTTATATGTACGTATACAGATACCTATATATACATACACACACACACATATATATACATATATATATGCATATATTCTTTTATTTGTTTCTGTCATTTGACTGCGGCCTTGCTGGAGAACTGCCTTTATTCGAGCAAATTGACCCCAGGACTTATTCTTTGCGAGCCCAGTACTTATTCTATCGGTCTCTCTTGCTGAACCGCTAAGTTACGGGGACGTAAACACACCAGCATCGGTTGTCAAGCGATGTTGGGGGGGACAAACACAGACACACAAACATACACGAACGCACACACACACACACCACACACACACACACACACACACATATAT
This sequence comes from Octopus sinensis, assembly GCF_006345805.1. Taxonomy (NCBI): domain Eukaryota; kingdom Metazoa; phylum Mollusca; class Cephalopoda; order Octopoda; family Octopodidae; genus Octopus; species Octopus sinensis. The sequence continues at coordinate 5,960,203 of NC_043025.1, forward strand.
GTACATATATACGACAGGCTTCTTTCAGTTTCTGTCTACCAAATCCACTCACAAGGCTTTGGTCGGCCTGAGTATATAGTAGAAGACACTTGCCCAAGGTGCCACGCAGTGGGACTGAACCCGGAACCATGTGGTTGGTTAGCAAGCTACTTACCACACAGCCACTCCTGATATATATATATATACATACATATATATGACGGGCTTCTTTCAGTTTCCGTCTACCAAATCCACTCACAAAGCTTTGGTCGACCCGAGGCTATAGTAGAAGACACTTGCCCAAGGTGCCACGCAGTGGGACTGAACCCAGAACCATGTGGTTCGTAAGCAAGCTACTGACCACACAGCCACTCCTGATATATATATATATATATATATATATATATATTATAATATATATATATATATATACATACATATATATGACGGGCTTCTTTCAGTTTCCGTCTACCAAATCCACCCACAAGCTTTGGTCGGCCCGAGGCTATAGCAGAAGACACTTGCCCAAGGTGCCACGCAGTGGGACTGAACCCGGAACCATGTGGTTGGTACAGCCACTCTTACGCCTGGTTAAGCCTTTTTAATAAATCCAATTTGTTCACTTCCCTTTCTTTCAATCCATGCTAATGGAGCAAACACACACACACACACACATGTACACACACATTTACTGAAGGGCAGTTATAGGGTGTGCATGTGATTGTGTAGTTGTGTGTGTGTGTGCATGTGTGTGGGGGGTGATTGTGTGTGTGATTTTAAGAGTGGTTGAGTGTGTGTGTATGTGTGTTTGCATGTGGGCATGAGTTTGTGTGTGTGTGTGTGTGTATGTTTGTACATGTGTGTGTGTGTTTGTACGTGTGTGTCTGTGTTTGTACATGTGTGTGTGTGTGCTTACGGGTGTGTATGTGTGCGCATGTGTGTGCAAGTACGTGTGTGTGTGCGTGTTCACGTGTGTGTATGTGTGTGTGTGTTTGCGCGTGTCTGTGTTTACATGTGTGTATGCATGTGTGTTTGCATGTGTGTGCTTTTGTGTATGTTTATGTATTTTTATTGTGAATGCATGTATGATTGTGTGCATATGTGTGCATCACATGGTTCCGGGTTCAGTCCCACTGCGTGGCACCTTGGGCAAGTGTCTTCTGCTATAGCCTCGGGCCGACTAAAGCCTTGTGAGTGGATTTGGTAGATGGAAACTGAAAGAAGCCTGTCGTATATATACATATATATGTATATGTGTGTTTGTGTGTCTGTGCTTGTCCCCCTAGCATTGCTTGACAACCGATGCTGGTGTGTTTATGTCCCCGTTACTTAGCGGTTCGGCAAAAGAGACCGATAGAATAAGTACTGGGCTTACAAAAGAATAAGTCCCAGGGTCGAGTTGCTCGATTAAAAGGCGGTGCTCCAGCATGGCCACAGTCAAATGACTGAAGCAAGTAAAAGAGTAAAGAGTAATGTATGCGCGATTATGCATCTGTTTATGAGTGTGTATCTGCATGTGATTGTGCAAGTGTGCATGAACATGTTTGCGTTTTTTGGGTGCCTTTAATAATGTGTATGCTTATGTGTATACTTGATTGTGTGTGTGCATGTACGTAACTGTATACATGATATTATGCATGTGGTTGCATGCATATATAACTGCATGTGTGTTCGCAGGGCCATTAACAAACCCAATCTTCAATGGTATGTTTTACAAAATTTCCACATTCTTAATTTCCTTAATTACTAAAACACATTCTTAATTCGTTGACCAAATTATTCACAATGGCAGCTAAGTTTTCATACCAAATATCCCAAACTCACCGTCTCCACCAAGGGTTAATGAACCAGGGTAAATTACTCCAAGTGGGTTAAAACTGAAATTCTTGGAGGTAATGAGGACTTATTAGATATAAGTAGAATTCATCATCATCATCATCATCATCGTTTAACGTCTGTTCTCCATGCTAGCATGGGTTGGACGGTTCGACCGGGGATCTGGGAAGCCAGAAGGCTGCACCAGGCTCCGGTCTTATCTGGCAATGTTTCTACAGCTGGATGCCCTTCCTAACGCCAACCACTCCATGAGTGTAGTGGGTGCTTTTTACGTGCCACCTGCACTGGTGCCAGGCGAGGCTGGCATCGGCCACGGTCGGATTGGTGCATTTTACGTGCCACCTGCACGGAAGCCAGTCGAGGCGGCACTGGCTTCAGCCACGATTCAGATGGTGCTTTTTACATGCCACCGACACGGAAGCCAGTCGAGGCAGCGCTGGTATCGGCCATGATTCAGATAGTGCTTTTTACGTATCTCCAGTCCAGGGGTCCTGGCATCTGCCAGGTTCCAGTCATAGGATTGGTTCAATTTTGATTCTGATTTCGAATTATATAAAATTATATAAAAAATATATTTTTTGTTACAACAGAAATTTTTCTTCTGGCAACACTGCATCTGTCCAATGTAAAAAGAGAGAACTTCTGATAATGCAGAAAGTTTAATAAAACCTTTATATTTCGGGCACAAGGCCCATCTTCAGAAAGACAGAACAGTCTAGGAAAAGTCCAGTTATGTAGGATCTGTTAACATATACACAGACATGCATGAAGTAAATAGACACCTTTAATTTGCAAAATTTCTGATCTAAGTGTCTTAATATGTTTTCAGCGGTGTAGAATTTACAACGTAATTATTCTTTTTCATTCCAAGTGCCATTATATTAAACATATTGGGAAGAGTAACCATGCCATGCACAAAAAATTCAGCAGAACTGTCAGATTTTCAAAGAGGTCGTATTGTTGGGCAATCTGAGGCTGATCTTAGCCAGCGAAAAATTGCTGAAAATCTTCAAATTCCTCTTGCTACTGTTAATAGAATTATAGTGCAATTCAAAAGCCAAGGAAAAGAATCAACAGATTCTCGTCCTGGCTGATGTGGACCCTCAGAAAAGAAACTTCGCTGCTTGAAGAGAATTGTAGAAAACGAATCCCATTCATAGGCTTCTGACATTGCAAAACAGCTAGAAGTTAGTCCAAGAACGTGTGTTACATATCTGCATAAGCTTGGGTATTATGGACGAGCAGCTAGAAGAAAACCTCTCCTTCTACCAATTAATATCAAATAAAAGATTTTGAAAATTAAAGGTGTCCATTTACTTCCTGCATGTCTGTGTATGTATATATTTCTTTACTACCCACAAGGGGCTAAACACAGAGGGGACAAACAAGGACAGACAAACCGATTAAGTCGATTACATCGACCCCAGTGCGTAACTGGTACTTAATTTATCGACCCCGAAAGGATGAAAGGCAAAGTCAACCTCGGCAGAATTTGAACCCAGAACGCAACGGCAGACGAAATACGGCTACGCATTTCGCCCGGCGTGCTAACATTTCTGCCAGCTCGCCACCAAATTTTTATGTCTGTGTATGTATGTGTATGTGTGTATGTATGTGTATGTGTGTATGTATACGAGGGAAACTGAAAATTTGCTGGCTTTAACCCTTTCATTACTAACCCGGCTGAAACCGGCTCTGGCTCTGTAGTACAAATGTCTTGTTTTCATAAGTTTTGAATTAAAACCTTCCACCAAACCTTAGTCACAATTTATGTTCCTAACACTAGCTTTAATGATAACTAAGTTATTTTACTAAATTCTTTGTTATATTTAAAATTAATTGAAAGAAACACAGAGCATCTAAAAAAAAATACAGTAACAAAAGGGTTAAGGGGGTTGCAAAAGGCCTGGTTGATGCCTGACTTTCCAAATTCTTTTACAGGGATTAGAAAAACTGAAGGACTATTGCAATAAGTGTTTGAATCTGAGTGGGGAATAAAATCAGGATTAACTGATCCTCCAGTATTTTCTTTCACTCAAAACCAGGAACTTTTTGGTGCCCCCTCCTATATCTATAGATGAAGGAGTTTTTTTCTGTGCTAACCTGTCCTGTTTTCCATTTTTTTCTCATTGTTTACGTACTTCACTCATTTTTGTCCTGTAATTACTGTCCACGTCTTGTATCTATCTCCTGTGTGTATGTTATTTGCACTTTTGGTGACGTCCTGTACCCATATATACATGTATATCATCATCATCATCATCATCATCATCGATTAACATCTGTTTTCCATGCTGGCATCGGTTGGACAGTTTGAGGTTTGGAGAGCTACCGGTTGCACCAGGCTCCAATCTGGTCTGGCAGAGTTTCTACAGCTGGATGCCCTTCCTTACGCCAACCTCTCCAAGAATGTAGTGGGTGCTTTTTACGTGCCACCAGCACAGGACCCAGTAAGGTGGGCCTGGCAATGATCACTTTCAGATGGTGCAGAGTTTCTACAGCTGGATGCTCTTCCTTACGCCAACCTCTCCAAGAATGTAGTGGGTGCTTTTTACGTGCCACCAGCACAGGACCCAGTAAGGTGGGCCTGGCAATGATCACTTTCAGATGGTGCAGAGTTTCTACAGCTGGATGCTCTTCCTTACGCTAACCTCTCCAAGAATGTAGTGGGTGCTTTTTACGTGCCACCAACACAGGACCCAGTAAGGCGGGCCTGGCAATGATCACTTTCAGATGGTGCTTTTTACGTGCCCTGGCACAGGAACCAGTCTGTGGTTACTTGCATCTGTCACAATCGGTTGGTGCTTTTTACGTGTCACCAGCACCAGAGCCAGTAAAGCGGGCCTAGCAATGAACACGTTCGGATGGTGCTTTTTACATGCCACCGGCACAGGGGCCTGTCACGTGGACCTGGCATTGACCACATTTGGATGGTGCTTTTTATGTGCCACCGGCAAAGGAGCCTATCAGGCGGGCCTGGCAATGAACACGTTTGGATGGTGCTTTTTATGTGCCATCAGCACAGGAGCCTGTCAGGTGGACCTGGCATTGACCACATTTGGATGGTGCTTTTTATGTGCCACCAGCACAGGAGCCTGTCAGGTGGACCTGATATTGACCACATTCGGATGGTGCTTTTTACGTGCTATCAGCACAGGAGCCAGTCAAGGAGCACTGGCCCCAGCTATGATATTCGTTTTACTTGACTCAACAGGTTTTCTCAAGCATATCATATTGCCCGATGTATCACAACTATTCTCAACAGGGCTGGACATGTATGGCTGCGATCTCACTTTAGTTGCTGGGTCTTCTCAATCACAGCGTATCTCCAAAGGTTCTGGTCTCCTGTCATTGCCTCTGTGAGGCCCAATGTTCGAAAGTCATGCTTCACCACCTCATCCCATGTCTTCCTGGATCTACCTCTTCCACAGGTTCCTTCTACAGTTAGGGAGTGGCACTTCTTCACACAGATACCTATTTCTTTATTACCCACAAGGGGCTAAACACAGAGGGGACAAACAAGGACAGACATAGGTATTAAATCGATTACATCGACCCCAGTGCGTAACTGGTACTTAATTTATCGACCCCAAAAGGATGAAAGGCAAAGTCGACCTCAGTGGAATTTGAACTCACAACGTAACGGCAGACAAAATACCTATTTCTTTATTACCCACAAGGGGCTAAACATAGAGGGGACAAACAAGGACAGACATAGGTATTAAGTCGATTACATCGACCCCAGTGCGTAACTGGTACCTAATTTATCGACCCTGAAAGGATGAAAGGCAAAGTCGACCTCAGCGGAATTTGAACTCACAACGTAACGGCAGACAAAATACCACTAAGCATTTCGCCCAGCAAGCTAACGTTTCTGCTAGCTCGCTGCTTTCACACAGATGTCTTCATTCATACGTAAAATATGGCTATACCAACACAATCGCCTCTCTTGCACACCACATTTGATGCTTCTTATGTCTAACGTTACTCTCAGGGCACTTACACTCTGTCATGTATGCACACTGACATTACACATCCAGTGGATCATACTAGCTTCATTTCTATCAAGCCTATGCATGTCCTCAGCATTCATGAGATTGCTCATTCCAAGAACATACCATAAAAGACACTTAACCAAAATGACCATCCTGTGTCACCCTGCCATGAGATCAAATCTGAACCTGGAACTTCTCCACCACACCAACCAGCCAGTCACTAATCACGTCTGCAGCCATTTCCTTGAATGAAATTTATTCTTTACTCTTTTACTCTTTTACTTGTTTCAGTCGTTTGACTGCGGCCATGCTGGAGCACCACCTTTAGTCGAGCAACTCGACCCCGGAACTTTTTCTTTTTGTAAGCCCAGTACTTATTCTATCGGTCTCTTTTTGCCGAACCGCTAAGTGACAGGGACGTAAACACACCAGCATCGGTTGTCAAGCAATGCTAGGGGAACAAACACAGACACACAAACACACACACACACATATATATATATATATACATATATACGACAGGCTTCTTTTAGTTTCCGTCTACCAAATCCACTCACAAGGCATTGGTCGGCCCGGGGCTATAGCAGAAGACACTTGCCCAAGATGCCACGCAGTGGGACTGAACCCGGAACCATGTGGTTGGTTAGCAAGCTACTTACCACACAGCCACTCCTGCACCTATTCATTCTTTTAATTTAATCCAAAATTTCTGCAGCTAAATCAAGGCTAACGACCTTTTGCCAAAACCACCACCACAGCCACAACACCGGCGCCGACAGAGACATGACGGTATGCCAGACTAAGCTATTTTGGCTGTGTTTCTCATGAACCTTCACCTCTTTCCCCTTCTTCTCCTCTTTCTTTAACCAATTCCATATCGTCTTGCTAAACTAACTTTAATTCAAAGATCCACGATTATTAATGCAGTGTTTATTAAACAGCAGATCATATTTCCTCACATGCCAAATGTAACGGCATAAAAGACAGACAGGCATCCCAATTTCAGCAGTATACATACAGGAAAGAAGATTTTAGTACATTAAAGCTTATGGGAGACCCAGTTTTGCGTATAGGAACCAGAACAGTTTTTGGGACATTTGAATTTTTTAAATGCCTCTATCAATCTGATAGTATAGACATAAAACAAAAGAGGGATTTGCCTGCTATTTCTACCAAGTCGAGCTACCATCTAGGGGTCTTTCTCATGACTCATACAATTATATATATACATACATAAGATAGTAGGGTGTTATTTGAAGGAGATTTGGCTACTATTTCTAACTGTTCAAGCTACCATGCAGAGGTGCCCCTCATTGGCTCATACAGAGATACAGACATAAATAAGATAGTAAGGTGGGATTTGAGGGAGATTTGGCTGCTATTTCTACCATGTGGAGGTCTTCCTCATTGGCTCATACATACATATATACATAAATAAGACAGTAAGGTGTGATTTGAGCAAGATTTGGCTGCTATTTCTGTCAGGTCTAGCTACCATGTAGAAGTCTCCCTCATTGGCTCATACATATAAACATACATAAGACAGTAGGGTGTGATTTGAGGGAGATTTTGCTGCTATTTCTGCCAGCCCTATCTACCATACTCTTTACTCTTTACTCTTTTACTTGTTTCAGTCATTTGACTGCGGCCATGCTGGAGCACCGCCTTTTAGTCGAGCAAATCGACCCCGGGACTTATTCTTTTGTAAGCCCAGTACTTATTCTATCGGTCTCTTTTGCCGAACCGCTAAGTAACGGGGATGTAAACACACCAGCACCGGTTGTCAAGCAATGCTAGGGGGACAAACACAGACACACAAACATACACGCACACACACAATATATATATATATATATATATATATTATAATATATATATATACATATATACGACAGGCTTCTTTCAGTTTCCGTCTACCAAATCCACTCACAAGGCATTGATCGGCCCGGAGCTATAGTAGAAGACACTTGCCTAAGATGCCACGCAGTGGGACTGAACCCGGAACCATGTGGTTGGTAAGCAAGCTACTTACCACACAGCCACTTCTGCACCTATATATATATATATATATATATATGACGGGCTTCTTTCAGTTTCCGTCTACCAAATCCACTCACAAGGCATTGGTCGGCCCGGGGCTATAGCAGAAGACACTTGCCCAAGATGCCACGCAGTAGGACTGAATCCGGAACCATGTGGTTGGTTAGCAAGCTACTTACCACACAGCCACTCCTGCGCCTACCATGTAGAGGTCTCCCTCACTGGCTCATACATATAGACATATATAAGACAGAATGGTGTGATTTGAGGGAGGTGTGGCATGTAATAAGCACCATTGAAGCGTGAGTCAATGCCAGTGCCACCTGACTGGCAACCCTGTGCTGGTGGCACATAAAATGTACCCACTATGCTCTCGGAGTAGCTAGCATTAAGAAGAACATCCAGCTGTAGAAACATTGCCAAATCAGATTGGAGCCTGGTGCAGCCTCCCGGCTTGCCAGTCTTTGCTCAAACCGTCCAACACATGACAACACATCCAACACATGACAATGACCCAGGGTATGTATTTCAGTCATAGTTGTTGAAACAATTTACATTATACATTATTTACATTATTTACATTATACATTATTTACATTATTTACATTATTATTTACATTATTTACATTATTATTTACATTATTTACATTTGACATTATTTACATTTTTCAAAAAATATGACTACCATTATTACCCTGGGTCCAAAATGCAGCAAAAATTGCTGTGAAATTCTTTAAAATTCTTTGAAATTCCTTCTGTTAGATTTAGTTTCAATTTTTAGTTAATGTTCTGGTTAAAATAGTGTCTGAGATCTATCTATATCATGTTAAATGGTATATATAATGCAATTTTTTCAAAAAATATGACTACTATTATTACCCTGGGTCCAAAATACTGCAAAAATTGCTGTGAAATTCTTTAAAATTCTTTGAAATTCCTTCTGTTAGATTTAGTTTCAATTTTTAGTTAATGTTCTGGTTAAAATAGTGTCTGAGATCTATCTATATCATGTTAAATGGTATATATAATGCAATTTTTTCAAAAAATATGACTACCATTATTACCCTGGGTCCAAAATGCTGCAAAAATTGCTGTGGAATTCTTTAAAATTCTTTGAAATTCCTTCTGTTAGATTTAGTTTCAATTTTTAGTTAATGTTCTGGTTAAAATAGTGTCTGAGATCTATCTATATCATGTTAAATGGTATATATAATGCAAATTTTTTCAAAAAATATGACTACCATTTACCCTGGGTCCAAAATGCTGCAAAAAACAAAAATTGCTGTGAAATTCTTTAAAATTCTTTGAAATTCCTTCTGTTAGATTTAGTTTCAATTTTTAGTTAATGTTCTGGTTAAAATAGTGTCTGAGATCTATCTATATCATGTTAAATGGTATATATAATGCAATTTTTTCAAAAAATATGACTACCATTATTACCCTGGGTCCAAAATACTGCAAAAATTGCTGTGAAATTCTTTAAAATTCTTTGAAATTCCTTCTGTTAGATTTAGTTTCAATTTTTAGTTAATGTTCTGGTTAAAATAGTGTCTGAGATCTATCTATATCATGTTAAATGGTATATATAATGCAATTTTTTCAAAAAATATGACTACCATTATTACCCTGGGTCCAAAATGCTGCAAAAATTGCTGTGAAATTCTTTAAAATTCTTTGAAATTCCTTCTGTTAGATTTAGTTTCAGTTTTTAGTTAATGTTCTGGTTAAAACAGTGTCTGAGATCTATCTATATCATGTTAAATGGTATATATAATGCAAATTTTTTCAAAAAATATGACTACCATTATTACCCTGGGTCCAAAATGCTGCAAAAATTGCTGTGAAATTCTTTAAAATTCTTTGAAATCCTTTCTGTTAGATTTAGTTTCAGTTTAATTCAGTTCTATATTTGAGAGATGAGGAATTATGTACATTATTTACATTATTTACATTTGATGGATATTTGTCCTCATCTTGTTTGTTGTTAACAATGTTAACATCAGGTGTCTTGGGGAAATTTCAAACCTGGGTTCTCATTCCTAAGGTATTTTTCAATGTTATTATTATTATTATTGTTATTATTATTCATCATCATCATCATCGTTTAACGTCCATTCTCCATGCTAGCATGGGTTGGACGGTTCGACCGGGGATCTAGGAAGCCAGAAGGCTGCACCAGGCTCCAGTCTGATCTGGCAGAGTTTCTACAGCTGGATGCCCTTCCTAACGCCAACCACTCCGTGAGTGTAGTGGGTGCTTTTTACGTGCCACCTGCACAGGTGCCAGGCGAGGCTGGCAACGGCCACGGTCAGATTGGTGCATTTTACGTGCCACCGGCACGGAAGCCAGTCGAGGCGGCGCTGGCATCGGCCACGAGTCGGATAGTGCTTTTTACATACCACCAGACCAGGGGTCCTGGCTGGTTCAATTCGATTTCGATTTATGATTATTATTATTATCATTATTATTATTATTATTATTGTTATTATTATTATTCAGGTCACTGCCTGGAATTGAACACGAAATCTTGGGGTTAGTAGCCTGTGCTCTTAACCACTACACCATATGCCCATGGCGTAGTGGTTAAGAGTGCGCGCTACTAACCCCAAGATTCTGTGTTTGATTCCAAGCAGTGACCTGAATGATAATAATAATAACATCAAAAAATACCTTAGGAATGAGAACCCAGGTTTGCAATTTCCCCAAGACACCTGATGAAGGCTAGAGGGTATATCAGCCAAAACATTGTGTTAACAACAAACAAGATGAGGACAAATATCCGTCAAATATAAATAACGTAAATAATGTACATAATTCCTCATCTCTCAAATATAGAACTGAATTAAACTGAAACTAAATCTAACAGAAAGAATTCCAAAGAATTTTTAAGAATTTCACAGCAATTTTTGCAGCATTTTGGACCCAGGGTAATAATGGTAGTCATATTTTTTGAAAACATTTGCATTATATATACCATTTAACATGATATAGATAGATCTCAGACACTGTTTTTACCAGAACGTTAACTAAAAACTGAAACTAAATCTAACAAAAAGAATTTCAAAGAATTTCACAGCAATTTTTGCAGCATTTAGGACCCAGGGTAATAATGGTAGTCATATTTTTTGAAAAAATTTGCATTATATATACCATTTAACATGATATAAATATTTCTCAGACACTGTTTTTACCAGAACGTTAACTAAAAACTGAAACTAAATCTAACAGAAGGAATTTCAAAGAATTTTAAAGAATTTCACAGCAATTTTTGCAGTATTTTGGACCCAGGGTAATAATGGTAGTCATATTTTTTGAAAACATTTGCATTATATATACCATTTAACATGATATAGATAGATCTCAGACACTATTTTAACCAGAACATTAACTAAAAACTGAAACTAAATCTAACAGAAAGAATTTCAAAGAATTTTAAAGAATTTCACAGCAATTTTTGCAGTATTTTGTTTACTTATTTTTCTAATGTATTTACCACATTTGGTGGCATAAAAGACACACAGACATATTGGAATAACCCCCAATTTCAACAGTGTATTTTCAGAAAAACAAAATGATTTTGGTGCTGCAAAGTACTTAGGCGCAGGAGTGGCCGTGTGGTAAGTAGCTTGCTAACCATCCACATGGTTCCGGGTTCAGTCCCACTGCGTGGCACCTTGGGCAAGTGTCTTCTGCTATAGCCCCGGGCCGACCAATGCCTTGTGAGTGGATTTGGTAGACGGAAACTGAAAGAAGCCCGTCGTATATATGTATATATATATATGTGTGCGCGTGTATGTTTGTGTGTCTGTGTTTGTCCCCCTAGCATTGCTTGACAACCGATGCTGGTGTGTTTACGTCCCCGACCCTCAGCGGTTCGGCAAAAGAGACCAATAGAATAAGTACTGGGCTTACAAAAGAATAAGTCCTGGGGTCGAGTTGCTTGATTAAAGGCGGTGCTCCAGCATGGCCGCAGTCAAATGACTGAAACAAGTAAAAGAGAGTAAAGAGAGAGTATTTAACAGGGACACATTTGATAATGTAATCTTAGATACACTATGGTTAAGTAAAAGACAGGATGGTCACAACAAAAGCACATTTGATCGTTGAGCTGCTAGATCAGCACTGACCCAGGGTTAAACAACAGCAACAAAGTACGACACATTACATAGTGTAATCCAAGATAGACTATGACTGAATTCGAGAAGGATCCTTATTTTATATCACAGGTCTGCTGGATCCGAGCTGACCTGGGGTTAAACAACAAGATGGTTTGGCCATGGCTGGAAAGCTTTTAAGCATGTCTCTTTATACTGGTGGCCCTTGGGCTAAACAGCGTCTACAGGTTGGCCATGGCTGGGATGCTTTTGATTATAGGTGTGATCGCTAATGACGGACTTGGGCCTAAAAGACAACAGTAACATGTGAATGACACTATTGGACTACGCCACTACCACCACCACCACCACTGCAACAACAACCACCAGTACCACCACTGCAACAACAACAACCACCACCACCACTGCCATCATCACCACAACCACCACCACCATCGCCACCGGTACCACCAGTACCACCACCACCACCACACGACTACCATCACCGCCACCACCATCACTACCACCACCACACCACAACCATCACCACCACCACCACCACCACACCACTACCATCACCACCACCACCACCACACTACTACCATCACCACCACCACCACCACCACCACCACACCACTACCATCACCACCACCACCACCACCACCACCACCACCACACTACCATCACCACCACTAACACCACCACCACACCACTACCATCACCACCACCACCACCACAACCACCACCACACCTACCTAAAACGTCTTCTAAAATGCCGCCACCACAAATACCACTACCACCAACATAAACACCACCATTACCACCACCACCAACAACAACAAGAACAACACTACGACCACCACCACAACTAAAACAACATCACCACCGCCACCACCCACCTATACTACTCCTACCACTACCACAACAAGATCACACCACCGTACACTGAGATATACTGTCGTAGCTAGTTTGCTGCAAAGCTGTGCTGAAAAATCCTCGTTTGGGGGCCAACTGGAAGAGAAGGGGGCCGGAAGTGGTGACCGACTGGCATACAAGCCACTTCCTTTGTTTATCAACAAATCAGGGGATTTCTTGTAAACAAACACAACGGCTTCCCAGTCAATCATACATATTGCATAATTGCATAATTTTATACACACATACATACACACATATATGTGCTATGTATACATAAATATATACACAAATGTATACAAACACTTATAACCATACATGTGTATATGTATATATATATATCTCGTTTACTCGTTTACTTGTTTCATGCTGGAGCACCGCCTTTAGTACTTATTCTATCGGTCTCTTTTGCCGAACCGCTAAGTGATGGGGACGTAAACACACCAGCATCGGTTGTCAAGCAATGCTAGGGGGACAGACACACACACACACACACATATATATATATATATATACATATATACGACAGGCTTCTTTCAGTTTCCGTCTACCAAATCCACTCACAAGGCATTGGTCGGCCCGGGGCTATAGCAGAAGACACTTGCCCAAGATGCCACGCAGTGGGACTGAACCCGGAACCATGTGGTTGGTTAGCAAGCTACTTACCACACAGCCACTCCTGCGCCTATATATATATATATATATATATATATGTTTACACATGCACACACATATATATATATGAATCATCATCATCATCATCATCGTTTAACGTCCATTTTCCATGCTAGCATGGGTTGGACGGTTCAACCGGGGTCTGGGAATCCAGAAGGCTGCACCAGGTTCCAGTCTGATCTGGCAGAGTTTCTACAGCTGGATGCCCTTCCTAACGCCAACCACTCCGCGAATATACATATTCACATGTATGGTTATAAGTGTTTGTATACATAAATATATACACAGATGTATACAAACACTTATAACCATACACGTGTATATGTATATATATATGTTTACACATGCACACATATATATGTATATACATATATATGCATGTATGTATGTATGTACACATGTGTATAAACGTATCTACAAATATATATATATATATTTATGTACGCATATATATAAGCATATGTACACTAT
>NC_043025.1:5979207-5986707 GCF_006345805.1 Octopus sinensis
CACGTGTGTTAGACACATGGAGATCAAAAAGGTGTTCAGTGTTGTTGTTGGTGAGGTGGTCATTTTGATTGGGTTTTGGATAGAAAATTCACAAAGTCACTTCTATTGATTTATTTAATGGCTTTGCGGAGTGACTGGGGAAATGTAAAGATGTGCACAACCACCCTTGAATGGTTTTGAATGACCATAGAAAGTGCGAGCCCTCTAACTGAAAAATTGTGGATTTGTATAAAAGACACACACACACACAGACATTTTGCCATTTATATATATAGAGAAAATTCACAAAAAAGTCACTTCTATTGATTTTTTTAATGGCTTTGTGGAGTGACTGGGGAAATGTAAAGATGTGCACAACCAGCCTTGGATGGTTTTGAATGACCATAGAAAGTGCGAGCCCTCTAACTGAAAAATTGTGGATTTGTATAAAGGACACACACACACACAGACATTTTGCCATTTATATATAGAGAGATTATGGCAATTATGATGCTAATGATGTTGACGAATACGACGTTTAGGCAAAGCTTGGGATGCAGAGTGATATCTGATGGGGGTGGGGGTGAGGGGTGGGTATACTCTTTTACTCTTTACTCTTTTATTTGTTTCAGTCATTTGACTGCAACCATGCTGGAGCACCGCCTTTTTAATTGAGTAACTCGACCCCGGGACTTATTCTTTGTAAGCCCAGCACTTATTCTATCGGTCTATTTTGCCGAACCGCTAAGAAACGGGGACATAAACACACCAGCATCGGTTGTCAAGCAATGCTAGGGGGACAAACACAGACACACAAACATACACGCACACACACACATATATATACACATATATACAATGGGCTTCTTTCAGTTTCCGTCAACCAAATCCACTCACAAGGCTTTGGTCGGCCCGAGGCTATAGTAGGAGACATTTGCCCAAGGTGCCACGCAGTGGAACTGAACCCAGAACCATGTGGTTGGTAAACAAGCTACTTACCACGCAGCCACTCCTGCGCCTATATATATATATATATACATATATACGATGGGCTTCTTTCAGTTTCCGTCTACCAAATCCACTCACAAGGCTTTGGACGGCCCAAGGCTATAGTAGGAGATATTTGCCCAAGGTGCCACACAGTGGGACTGAACCCAGAACCATGTGGTTGGTAAACAAGCTACTTACCACACAGCCACTCCTGCGCCTATATATATATATATATATATATATACATATATACGATGGGCTTCTTTCAGTTTCCGTCTACCAAATCCACTCACAAGGCTTTGGTCGGCCCGAGGCTATAGTAGGAGACATTTGCCCAAGGTGCCACGCAGTGGGACTGAACCCAGAACCATGTGGTTGGTAAACAAGCTACTTACCACACAGCCACTCCTGCGCCTATAGTTGGATTTTCATTTTTTTTTTTCTTCTGTATGTTGACAGGAAAAATTTGTCAAAATGGAAAGTGGCTGAAGCTTTGAAATGAAGAAGGAAAAAAACATAACGGTCTGAAGTTGTAAGTAAAATACATAATACACACACACACACACACACACACACAAACACACACACACACACACATATATATATGGATAGATATATATGTATATATGTGTATGTGTATATATATATATATAGATATATATATGTATATATGTGTGTGTATATATATATGTATATGTGTGAGTGTGTGTTTATATATATATTATATATATATATATATATATATATATATATATATTCTTTTACTCTTTTATTTGGTTCAGTCATTTGACTGCGGCCATGCTGGAGCACCACCTTTAGTCGAACAAGTCAACCCCAGGACTTTTTCTTTGTAAGCCTAGTACTTATTCTATCGGTCTCTTTTGCTGAACTGCTAAGTTACAGAGGCATAAACACACCAGAATCGGTTGTCAAGCGATGTTGGGGGGACAAACGCAGACACATAAACACACACACACAACACACACACACACACACATATATATATATATGTAACGGGAAGCTTTATGAAAATAGACAAAAGACGAAGGCAGGTGGAAAACAAACGAACAATTGTATTAGTATGGCGCTCAGGAAATATAAATAAAACAAGTCTTTAACGTTTCGAGCCTACGCTCTTCAACAGAAAGATACACAGAGAGAAAAAAAACACAGAAAGAAGGAGAGAAAAAAAATGCGTGCAGTAACTAACGAATCAACATGGCGATCTGATTTCGGCCAGAGGTCAAAGATCAAACATGAGACGCGAGAGCGAAATAAGGGGAGATAATAGGGTTGAATGACCACCTATTAGTGCGTAGGAGGGGTCTGGACGTGTGTATGTATAGGGTTGGTGTATGTATTGTATGTATTAGTATGTATTAGTGTATTAGTTGGTGTATGTATTAGTATGGCACATCATATATGATGTGATGTGTGTAAGTCGTGTATTGTAGTGAGGAGAAGAGGGGGAGTGGGGAGAGAGAAGGGGGAGAAGGGGAGGGGAAGAAGAAGGGGAGGAGAGGATGGGGAGGAGAGGGGGAGGAAGGAGGGAGGAGGGGGAGGGGAGGGGAGAGAGAAGGGGAGTGAGGGAGCAGAGGGAAGGGGAAGCAGAGGGAAGGGGAAGCAGAGGGAAGGGGAAGCAGAGGGAAGGGGAAGAAGAGGGAAGGGGAAGCAAGAGGGAAGGGGGGAAGAGGGAAGGAGGGGGGAGAAAGAGGGGAAAGGGAAGGGGCGTAGGGGTTGAAAGGATGAAGGACTGAAGAAGTAGGGGTCGGGGGGAAGGATAGGTGAGGAGGGGGGGAGAGGGGGGTTAGATGAGGATGGGGAGAGTTGAGACCAAATGGCGTATAAGAGCGAAGAGAGAGGATTAATTCCTGTTCACGGCGCAAACGGGAATCCGGATGGCCTCTGTGTAAGGACAAACCGAACACAGACAGGTGTTGCAAGGAGTGACCGGTGGAGCGGAAATGGCGTGAGACCGGTGTGTCGTTCGCAAGGTGGATATCACGAAGGTGTTCCGCGAACCGGTCAGCCAAGCGGCGTCCCGTTTGTCCGATGTACAAGGAATTGCAGAGAGAGCAAGAGACGCAATAGATAATATGCTGGAGGTGCAGGTGAAGAGTGGATGATGGAGGATTCGATGGTGGGTGCTAGTGAGGCGGGTGGTGTTGGAGAGGTAAGGGCAAGTGCGGCAACGTGGGCGGGAGCAGGGGAACGAGCCGGGTTGGGAGGTAGGGTCAGGGAAGGAGCTATGGACCAAAAGGTCTCGAAGGTTTGTGGCTCGTTTGAAAGAGGGGAGGGGTCGGTTAGGGAAGAGGTGTGAAGTGGACAGGTCGGACTGGAGATGACGGAAAGCTCGAAGAATGGTGCGTTGGAGACGTAGGGTCGTGGGGTGGTAAGTGAGAGGAAAAGGGAGGCGGGAGACTACAGGGCGGGTTCGGGGAGAGAGAGCAGATACACGGTCCACGGACATGCTCTGGCAAGGGCTGTGTTGATAGTGGTGAGGGGGTATCCACGTAGTGAAGTGGTGAGCCATACGTTGAGACTGAGTCTCAAAGTCATGGTCGTCACTACAGAGCCTACGTAGACGGAGGAATTGGGAATAGGGGATGGAAAGCTTGGTTGTGTTTCTGGGTGGGAGGAAGAGAAGTTGAGGTATGAGTGTGAGTCTGTGTGTTTGTAGTGAATGGAGGTGGTAAGAGTGGAGTGAAGAATGCTAACCGAAATGTCGAGGAAGAGACAGAGGTGTTGGAGATAGTGAAGTGAAGTGGAGGGCTGGATGGAAAGATTGGACGAAAGAGAGGAAGGAATCTAGATGTTCACGGGAGGTGAGGTGGCACGGATAATGTCGTCAATGTAACGACCATATAGTTCAGGAGTGGGACCAGTGAAATTAAGAATATTTGGGCCTCAACAAGCCAACAAACAGGTTCGCATAGTTGGGGCCCATTCGCGTTCCATGGCCACTCCCGAGACCTGATGGTAGAACTCGCCCGCGAACGAGAAGCAGTTCAGAGTAAGGACAAGTTCGGCCAGACGAATGAGTGTGGAGGTGTCAGGTACAGGGTTAGAGCGGAGGTCAAGAAAGTGTTGAAGGGCCTGCAGTCCTTCGTGGTGAGGGATAACAGTATAGAGGCTTTGGATGTCCATAGTAAAAAGGATTTTGGAGGAGCGGGGAGGAAAGGAGAAAGAGTTGAAAAGCCGGAGTGCATGGTCGGTATCGTGGATGTGGGAGGGAGAGATGCCACTAGGGGGGGCAAGGACACGGTCAAGGTATTTAGAGATGAGCTCCGTGGGGCAGTTACAGGCGGAGACGATGGGGCGGCCAGGGTTGTTGGGTTTGTGGATTTTGGGGAGGAAGAAGTAAATGGTGGGGGTACGTGGGGTTCGCACAATTAGGTTGGATGCGGTGCGGGGGGACGGGATGAGGACGAGATGTGGTCGCGGACAGTAGAGGATACCGTCTGTTGGTAGCTACGTGTGGGGTTAGAGGGCAGAGGGGAATAGAAGGAGGTGTCATTGAGTTGGTGGAAAGCCTCGGCCCTATATAATAATATATATATATATATATTACGACAGCCCGGCCGCTTTCAGTTTCCGTCTACCAAATCCATTCACAAGGCTCTGGTCGGCCTGAGGCTATGGTAAATGACACTTGGCCAAGGTGCCACACAGTGGGACTGAACCCGGAACCATGTTGTTGGTAAGCAAGCTACTTACCACACAGCCACTCCTGCACCTAGATAGACAGATAGACAGACAGATAGATAGACAGAGATAGATAGATAGATAGATAGATAGATAGATAGATAGATAGATAGAGGATAGATAGACAGACGGATAGATAGACGGATAGATAGATAGATAGATAGATAGATAGACAGACGGATAGATAGACAGATAGATAGATAGATAGATAGATAGATAGATAGATAGATAGATAGATAGATAGATAGATAGACGTATAGATACACACACAAACAGACACACACACAAACATCTCTTATTACAGTAACCTAAAAAAGAAAATGTGTCATTAACGAGACAAACTAATTACTAAACAGAAAAACTAAAAAAAATCGAGAAACCTATCCAGCTTCAGTAAAATAAAATAAAAAGCAATTTTTGAAATCTATTTCCGGGTGACAAAGATACTTTAATTTTAAATAAATAAATAAATAAATATCTCAAAAATGTTTCTTTTTTTTTTTTTGTAATTTTATAAATGCTTGATGAGGAAGGAAAAGGCTCGTAATATCATTATTTCCTATAGAGGAGGCAGCGAAGAAGAAGAAAGAGAAAAAAATTACAAATAATGATGATGGTGATGATGATGATGATGATGATGATGATGATGATGATCCTTTCTACTATAGGCACAAGGCTTGAAATTTGCAGGGAGGGAGCAGCAGTCGATTATATCGACCCCAGTGTTTTACCGGTACTTAATTTATCAACCCGGAAAGGCTGGAAGGCAAAGTCGACCTCAGCAGAATTTGAACTCAGAACCTAGTGACAGGCTAAATAGTGCTAGCACCATCCGAACGTGGCCGATGCCAGCGCTGCCTTGACTGGCTTCTGTGCCGGTGGCACGTTAACAGCACCAACCGATCGTGGCCGATGCCAGACTCCCCTGGCACCTGTGCTGGTGGCACGTAAAAAAGCACCCACTACACTCGTGGAGTTGTTGGCGTTAGGAAGGGCATCCAGCTGTAGAAACACTGCCAGATCAGACTGGAGCCTGGTGCAGCCCCAGGCTTCCCAGACCCCGGTTGAACCGTCCAACCCATGCTAGCGCGGAAAACGGACATTAAATGATGATGGTTTCATCCAGTGTGCTAACAATTCTGCGAGCTCAACACAATAATAATAATAATAATAATAATAATAATAATAATAATAATAATGATGATGATGATGATAACAACGTATACTGGGTGCAGATGAGGGCAGCTGCATCAAATTCTCTCATGCACCAAATAGCAATTGCTAAAAAGCATTCGTGAAATAAAATCATGTAGCAACACCAAATGGCAGTGCCCCAGCATGGCCACAGCTCGTGAGCTGAAACTAGATAAAATAAAAAATAATAAAAAATAATGATAATAATAATAAATGCCCTGATGCAGTACCAGACAGTGGCTCTCATGGCTTCTGATCTTAACTGATTGGGAGTGTTATCATGTACATTGTTTTGTCTTGGTATAAAAGATGGGCTACAGTAAATATTCTGCTCAATACCACAGATTTGCTAAAGCCCTGATGCAGTACCAGGCAGTGGCTCTCATGGCTTCTGATCTTAACTGATTGGAAGTGTTATCATGTACATTGTTTTGTCTTGGTATAAAAGATGGGCTACAGCAAATATTCTGCTCAATACCACAGATTTGCTAATGCCCTGATGCAGTACCAGGCAGTGGCTCTCATGGCTTCTGATCTTAACTGATTGGAAGTGTTATCATGTACATTGTTTTGTCTTGGTATAAAAGATGGGCTACAGCAAATATTCTGCTCAATACCACAGATTTGCTTGTCAGTTGTTTGACCTTAACCAGTTGAGCATGTCCCTTAGTGGCTCACGATATGTGCATCTCTGATCATGAGCAGAAGTAGTGGGGGACATCATAGCCATGTGTTGAAAGGAATTCTTTGTGGTTTGGATAATTCACCTTTGGAAACAGGGGTGGTTCGTTCAACATCCTTATTCAGGGACCTTTTGAGCGAGCTGGGTTACTCAACCAGAAGAAAATTCTAACTAGGCCCCACCTGCAAGGTCATGTGCTGTTTATCTTTTTATGAGATCACCATGTCGCGCACATATGGTTGTGATGCATGTGCCTGGTGTAACCTTATCAGACGGGTAGTCATGATGGGTATACTGAGCTTTGTATATTTTACCCCAGTATCACTTTGATGGCATGCACTGCTCTCTCACTCAATAATGATGATGATGATGATGATGATGATGATGATAATAATAATAATAATTAATAATTAGTAATAACAATAATGATAATGATTTGAAATTTTGGTACGAGGTCAATAATTTCAGGGAGGGGAAAAAATCGATTACATCGCCCCCCCACCCCCACCCGTGTTCAATATTTACTTATATTATCGACCACAAAAGAATGAAATAGGCAAAGTTGACGTCAGCGGAATTTGAACTCAGAACGTTTGAAGACAGACGAAATGCCACGAAGCATTTTGCCTCGACAGATTCTGTCAGTTAATCACCTGTTAAATAAATAATAATAATAATAATAATAATAATGATAATAATGATAATAATAATAATAATAATAATAATGATAATAATAATAATAATAATAATGATAATAATAATAATAATAATAATGATAATAATAATAATAATGATAATAATAATAATAATAAGAAGAAGAAGAAGCCCTAAAACAGCAAAATACTGATGGAAGTTGCGGGGTAATTGACAAAATCTGAGCTCCACTACTACCCCACCCAAAAAAAGGGGATACTATGGTGGTGTTTGGTTTACACCACTTTCCGCTGCTT